>NW_023178881.1:414-12230 GCF_002007445.2 Ailuropoda melanoleuca
TTAGAAGTGATAGAACAATTCAGTAAGGTGGCACGATACAAAATCAATGCCCAGAAATCAGTTGCATTTCTATACACGAAAAACGAGACTGAAGAAAGAGAAATTAGGGAATCCACCCCATTTACAATAGCACCAAAAAACCATACGTTACCTTGGAATTAACTTATGCTTTTTTCAAGTCCAGCTAGCGTCTTATGACTGTTGAACTAAATTCTTGTTCAGATATATTGTTTATATCTACTGTGAGCATGTTCTTGGCTGTAACATCTTCCTGACCTTTCTTTTGGGGAGAATTCCTCCATCCTGTCATTTATCTAAGTTTCTCTCTTTTGCCTGTTTTGAAAGTTTGTTATATATCCTGCATCTCAGAATAATGCTATGTTAAAAAAGTCATGCAGTGTCTAGGGCCTGGCACTCAGAGAAGTGTTTCTGGTTTATGTTGTGTGTACTCCCCTGTTGCGTTTTGGCTGCTCTTTTCCACTGGTTCATCCTCTGCAGAGTTCTTCCTTGTTTGCAGAGGGGAGTGCTTGGGCCTTTATCTAGGTTTGCTTTGATTTTGTTGAAAAAGTCCCGAAAAAAAAGGAAAGAGGAAAAAGAGAAAAAGGAAACAAGGCCTGCCTGATTCCCCAAAAAAAGAAAAGAAAAAAGAAAAGGAAAGGAAAGGAAAGGAAAAGGAACAACAAATAAACCAAATAGATAAAAACAAAAAAACAAAAAAAAAAACGAACAAAAACCTATAAACCTGATTCCAAAGAAAAAGAAAAGGACAAGTAAATAAAGAAAAAGAAAGGGAAAAAAGGAAACCTGCTGCAAGAGAGAGAGAAAGAAGCAAATGAAAAACAACGAAACAATCTGACAAACAAACAAAAAACTGCCATCCTTATTCTAAAGAAAAAAAATGAGAAAAAAATACAGCCTGGTCCTATTTCCACCAGAACTGAAGGGGACACACTGTATAATCTGTAGATTTGGTGCTTGTGGCACGCTGCCTGTGTTGTTCCTCATGGGCTGGCTCAGCCTGTCTTGCCCCAGTTAAAAAAAAAAAGACACTTGCCTGGCACAGGTGTGTGTGGTTTGATGTAAGTAGCTTCCACCTCCACTGGGGGCTGCTGTTTTGCTCTCTGAAGTTCAACTGTGTTGGTAGTAATGGAAAAATGGCATTACCCCTAGTGACAGGGGAATCTCACCCCCCCAACTGTTCAGAAGGCCCTCACTGAAAGGCAAGGGAAATCAGCAACCCAGCATGACAGCTTTCCTGCATTTTATCTAAAGATAAAATCTCAGCTCTGGCTGAGATTCAAAACTCCAATCTTAAGGGAGCTGACACCCCTTGGATCTGTTCCCTCCTCCAGAATAAAGCCTCTCTGTGCTCTGACTAGTGCCCTTTGTTTCCCAAAAACAGTCCCAGGCCTGTATGGTGCACAAAATCTATGGCATAGAGAGCAAAAAACAGCTACCAGATTATCTAGCCTCTCCCAGACTTTTGCTCACTATCAATGAAAACGAATTTGCTGGTGTCCTTGAAGAGGCAATATACCTTCTTCCAAATGTACTCCAGGCAGCAGAGTGGTCTCTCCCAGTGTGACCCAGGAGATCCCTACACTACCTTGTGCACCCGGAGCTGTCTTTCTCTCTAGGAGTGCACACTACAGCTCAGCTCTGGTGAAAGTTGTGCACTTCCAAAAGTTTGAGCTACACTCACTGTCTGCAAAAAAACCCTGCCCACTCAGTTCCTCCAGCTCCCCAGTCTGTGGTCCTAGAGGTTTTCTTCTTGTGCGAACCCAATGGACACTG
Source organism: Ailuropoda melanoleuca (assembly GCF_002007445.2). Lineage (NCBI taxonomy): Eukaryota > Metazoa > Chordata > Mammalia > Carnivora > Ursidae > Ailuropoda > Ailuropoda melanoleuca. The sequence continues at coordinate 2,209 of NW_023178881.1, forward strand.
CATTCTTTCAACCCTTCTCTCCCTTTTGTCTCCCCATGGAAAAGATTCTCCCCCAATTCACTTCCTTGTGCTTTGCACCTATCACACTGTCTCCCTCCAACTGTGGAAATCCTTTTTCCAATCCTCAGACTGATTCCCTGGGTCTTCCATGTGATCTGACCTCAAAAGAGCCTCATTGAAAGGATGAGGAATGTTCCAGGTCCCCCAATTTCTCCACAAACTCCACCCTCTGCATACTCTTAATAATTCCAATCAACATTATTATTAAAGTTAAAGCATGCCAATTAGTCAAAGTGAAGAAACAAAAAAAAAATTCAAACAAGTTGCAAAGGGTGTTTACTAACCATTTACAGATGGTATATTTTATGTAAAAATACTAGGGAACTTGGGGCACAAGAGTGGTTCAGTCAGTTAAGGATCCAACTCCTCTTGGTTTTGGCTTAGGTCATGATCTCAGGGTCCTCAGTCTCCATGCTCAGTGGAGAGTCTGCTTGAGGATTCTCTCTCTCCCTCTCCCTCTACTTGTGGTCTCTCTCTCTCTCAAATACATTAATAAATCTTTAAAAAATACTAGGGAACCTACAAATAACTTATTAGAATTAATAAATTAATTAATAGAATTAATAAACAAATCAACAATATTGTATGATACAAGAACTGTATACAAAAATTAATTGTATTTCCATACACTAGCAATGAACAATTTCAGGATGAAATTAAGAAAATGCCATTTATAAGGAGAGGAAGGTGGCAGTGAAGGAGGAGGACCCCAGTCTCACCTAATACAACTAGATAACTATCAAATCATCCTAAATACTTCAGAAAGAGTCCTGAAGACTGTCAAAAAAAACTCCACAACTAAAGGGAAAGAAGAGGAGACATTGAAAAAAGTATAAGTGTGGAAATGGGATTTCGGGGAGAAATGGCTCAGGGGTGCTGCAAGGAAAGAGAGCTGTGGTTACAGAGAAGGGAAAGAAAGAGGAGCGCACAGAAGAACCCAAAAGGAGAAAGTTTTCTCAAAGCCATTTGCTTGGAAAACAAGAGTGGATGAATTTTGTAAGTTCTTACAACCAGTGGGGCTTAAAGCCTGCAGTTTTAAAGGTCAGTGGGCTTCAGTGGGAAAGAGCACAGACAGCACTACACTAATCCTTGAGAGAAGGCAGGAAAACAACCCAGGGGTAGACAGCACAGAAACAGCAACCTGAAGAATGCTTGGGGTACACAGTAGGGAGAACTCTTAGAGGCATTGAGAACAGATGCCCCTCTGGGAACAAAGTTGCTGTCTGGCACCATTTCCCTCCCCTGCCCAGCAACATTAACACAGAACCACTTGTAGGAAGCAGTGCAGCACAGACTCTTGCTGTCTAACTTGCATACACCAAGCCCAAAAGTCATGAGCAATGGCAGGGTGCCATTCTCACACAGGTTTCCATCAGTCCCAACAGTGCAGGACCCTCCCCCAGAGGACCAACACAAACCCCACTCACACCATGTCTCCAGACCAGAGAGTTCTACAGGCCTCTGTTCTGGAGCAGGTTGTGTCAGCTCTCATTTCACAAGCAGACCAAAGCACACCTAGTTAAAATTCACCACACTCAGGTCACACATCAGCAAAGGAGAGCCTCTGCAGATGACTGGCCTGAAGGATAGAGCAGCCAAAACACAACAGCAGAGTGCACGCAGCACACACCAGATCTAATCCCTGAAACACCAGGCTCTGGGTACTATGTAACCTCTTCATCATAAGATTGCTACTTTCAGGTACAGGAGACAAAATTGGCTTTTCTAACACAGAGAAGAAGACAGAGACTTAGAGAAAAGGTGAAGATGGAGGGATTCATCCCAAATGAAAGAATAAGATAAGGCCATGACCAGAGATCTAAATGAAGGAAATATAAGTAACACACCTGGTGAAGAATTTGAAGGAACATTCTAAAGGTTACTCACTGGACTTGAGAAAAGAATGGAAGACAACCAAGTGAGATCATTACCATAGATAAAAGAGTGAAAAAAGAATCACAGATGAAAAATACAGTAAAGAAGATTGGAAACAGGCTCAAAACAATGACCAGCAGACTGAAAAGTAGGGGAATGAATTAATGGCCTAGACATTAAAGTAATGGAAATGAATGAAGCTGAACAAAAAAGAGTAGGAAGAAATATGCAAGACAAGAATAGATGTAGGGAACTGACTCCATCAAATATAATGACATTAATATTATAGAATTCCCACAATAAGAAGAAAGAGTAAAGGGAGCAGAAAATTTATTTGAAGAAATAATACCTGAAACCTTATCTAATCTGGGGAAGGAAAAAAAAAAACCCAGATCCACGAGGAACAGAGAATTCTCATCAACAAAAGCAGGCTAACACCAAAAAAATATTGTATTAAATTTTCAAAATATAGTGATAAAGAAAAAATTCTTAAAAGAAGAAAGACCAAAGAAGTCCTAAAATTACGAGGGAAAGCACATAAGGTTAAGAGATTTCTCAAAAGAAATTTGGCAATATAAAAAGGAGGGGATTGATATATTCAATGTCCTGAATGGGGAAAATCTGCATTCAAGAAGAGCCTATCCAGGAAGGATATCATTGGTAACAGTGGGAGAGATAAAGACTTTCCCAGACAAACAAAAACTAAAGGAGTTCAAAAACACTAAACCAGCCCTACAAGAAATATGAAAGAGGATTCTTTGAGTGCAAAGGAGAGACCAAAGTTGCCAAAGACAAAGGATCAAAGAAAATCTCCAGAAACAATGACAAAACAAGTAGTATAAAAGCAATAAATACATATCTACCAACAATTACCTTGAATGTAAATGGACTAAACACTCCAATCAAAAGACATGTGGTGTCTTAATGGATAAAAAAACAAGACTGATTTATATGCTGCCTACAAAAGACTCATTTTAGATCTAAAGCCATCTGTGAATTGAAAGTGAGGGTGTGGAGAACAATTTATCATGTGAATCAACTAAAAAAAAAGGAGGAATACCCATCCTTATATCAGACATACTAGATTTTAAACCAGAGATTATAATAAAAGATGGAGGACTCTATACAATAATAAAAGGTCTATACAACAAGAAGATCTAACAATTGTAAATATTTATTCCCTTAATTTGGGAATACCAAATATATAAACCAGTTAATAAAAAAATTAAAGAAACTCATTGATAAGAGTATAATAATAGTAAGGGATTTTAACACCCCACTCAGAGCAATGGGCAGATCATCTAAGCAGAGGATCGACAAGGAAACAGGGCATCGAATGACACACTGTACAGACGGACTTCACAGATAATTACAGAGCATTCCAACCTAAAACAAAAGAATACTCATTCTTCTCCAGTGCACATGGAACTTTCTCCAGAATAGATCACATACTGGGTCTCAACTGGTACCAGCAGATTGGGATTATATTTCAGTCCAAAATGCTTTGAAACTTGGATTCAATTACAAGAGGAAATTGGAAGGAACTCAAACGCTTGGAGGTTAAGGAGCATCCTACTAAAGAATGGATAGGTCAACCAGGAAATTAAAGAATTTTTAAAATTCATGGAAACTAATGTGAATGAAAACAGATTTGTTCAAAACATTTGGGATACAGCAAAGGTGGTCCTTGGAAGGAAGTATATTGCAATACAATCCTCGCTCAAAAAAATAGAAAAATCTCACATATACAAGCTAACCTTACACCTAAAGGAGCTGGAGAAAGAACAGCAAATAAAGCCTAAACCAGCAGGAGAAGTGAAATAACAAAGACTAAAGCAAAGATCAATGAACTAAAAACCGGAAGAACAGTAGAACAGATCAATGAAACCACAAACTGATTCCTTAAAAGAATTAGAAGATTGATAGATCTCTAGCCATACTTATCAAAAAGAAAAGAGAAGGGACCCAGATTAATAGAATCATGAATGAAAGAGGAGAAAATACGACCAATGCCAAGGAAATACAATTTTAAGAACATATTGCAAGCATTTATATGCCAACAAATTAGGCAATCTAAAAAAAAAAAAGGAATGCATTCTTGGAAACTTATAAACTACCAAAACTGAAACAAGAAGAAATGAGATATCTGAAAAGACCAATAACCAGCAAGGAAATTGAAGCACTAATCAAAAACGTCCCCTAAAACAAGAGTCCATGGCCAGATGGCCTCCCAGGGGAATTCTACCAAATATTTAAAGAAGAACTAATACCTATTCTATTGAAGCAGATTCAAAATATAGAAATGGAAGGAAAACTTCCAACATCGTTCTATGAGGCCAGCATTACCTTGATCACAAAACCAGACAAAGATCCCATCAAAAAGAAGAATTACAAAACAACATCTCTGACGAACATGGACCCAAAAATTCTCACCAAGATACTAGCCAGTAGAATCCAACAGCACATTAAAAGGATTACTCGCTATGACCAAGTGAGATTTATCCCTGAGCTGCAAAGGGTGGTTCAACATTTGCAAATCAATCAACATGATACTTCACGTTAATAAAAGAAAAGACAAAAACCATATGATCCTCTCAATTGATGCAGAAAAAGCATTTAGCAAAATGCAGTACCCCTTCTTGATTAAAACTGTCCACAGTGTAGGGATAGAGGGAACTTACCTCAATACCATAACAGCTATCTATGAGGAGCCCACAGCAAATATTCTCAATGGGGAAACCCTGAGAGCTTTTCCCCTAAAGTCAGGAAGACTCTCACCACTGTTGTTCAACACAGTACTAGAAGTCATAGCCTCAACAATCAGACAACAAAAAGATAAAATGCATTCATATTGGCAAAGAAGTCAAACTGTCAGTCTTCACAGATGACATGGTACTTTAGGTGGAAACCCAAAAGACCCCACCCCAAAATTGCTAGAATTCATACAGGAATTGAGCAATGTGGCAGGATATAAAATCAATGCACAGAAATCAGTTGCATTTCTATACACTAACAATGAAGCAGAAGAAAGAGAAATTAAGGAATCGATCCCATTTACAATTGCACCAAAAAACATAAGAAAACTTATAATAAATCTAACCAAAGGGGTAAAGGACCTGCACTCTAAAAATTACAGAACACTTACATATGAAAGAAATTGAGAAAGACACAAAGAGATACAAAAACATTCCATGCTCATGGTTTGGAAGAATAAATATTGTTCAAATGTCCATGCTACCCAAAGCAATCTACACATTCAATGCAACCCGTTTCAAAATACCATCAACATTTTTCGAAGAGCTAGAAGAAACAATACTAAAATTTGTATGGAATCAGAAAAGACCTCAAATAGCCAGAGGAATGTTAAAAAGAACAGCGGGGGGGGGGCATTTTTAAAGCTCTTTCAGAGACAAACATGCAGGCAAGGATCCTTTATCCAGCAAGGCTGTCATTCAGAATTGATGGAGAGATAAAGACCTTCCAGAATGGCCAGTCATTGACCAATTTCATAACCATGAAACTAGCCCTACAGGAGATAGTAAGGGGGGGGTTCTATAAAAGTAAAAAGGCCACAAGAGTGATACAGAACAGAAAGTCACAATCTATAGAAACAAAGATTTTACAGGCAACACGGCATCATTAAAATCATATCTCTCAATAATCAGTCTCAATGTGAATGGCCTAAATATTCTCATAAAACAACACAGGGTTGCAGATTGGATAAAAAGACATTACCCATCCATTTGCTGTGTACAAGAGACTCATTTTGAATGTAAAGATACATCCAGACTGAAAGTGAAGGGATGGAAAACAATCTTTCATACAAATGGACCTCAAAAGAGAGCTGGGGTAGAAATTCTCATATCAGACAGATTGGATTTTAAACAAAAGACTATAGTTAGACACAGAAGGGCACTATATTATTCTTAAAGGATGTATCCAACAAATGGATATGACAATTATTAATATATATGCCCCCAACAGGGGAGCAGCAAGAGACACAAGCCAACTCTTAACCAGAATAAAGAGACATATAGATAAAAATATGTTAATAGTAGGGGACCTCAACACTCCACTATCAGAAATAGACAGAGCACAGGAGCAGAAAACCAACATAGAAACAAGAGCTTTGAATGCCACACTCGACGAGTTGGACCTCATAGATATATATAGAACACAACACACCAGAACCAAAGAATACTCATTCTATTCTAATGCCCAGGGAACATTCTCAAGAATAGACCATGTTCTGGGTCACAAAAAAGGCCTAAACTGACACCAAAAGACTGAAATTATTCCCTGCATATTCTCAGACCACACTGCTTTGAATTGGACCTCAAACACAAGGAAAAATTTGGACGAAACTCAAACACTTGCAGACTAAGAGCCGTCCTGCTCAGGAAAGACTCAATAAACCAGGAAATCAAAAATCAATTTAACAATTTATGGAGATGAAGGAGAATGAAAACACAATGGTTCAAAACCTATGGGATAATGCAACGAGAGTCCTAAGGGGAAAATACATAGCCATCCAAGCCTCACTCAAAAGAATAGAAAAATCTAAAATGCAGTTTTTATATTCTCACCTCAAGAAGCTGGAAAAGAAACAGAGGGACATGCCTAATCCAAGCACGAGAAAGGGGTTGACCAAGATTAGAGGAGAAATAAATGAAGTACAAACCAGGAGTACAGTAGAGCAGATCAACAGAACTAGAAGCTGGTTCTTTGAAAGAATTAATAAAATTAACATACCACTGGCAAGACTTATCCAAAAGAAATGAGAAAGGACCAAAATTAATAAAATTATGAATGAAAAGAGGTCACAAACAACAACAATGAAATTGGAAGGATTATTAGAAACTTTTATCAACAGCTATATGCCAATAAATTAAGCAATCTGGAAGAGATGCAGGCCTTCCTGGAAACCTATAAACTACCAAGACTGAAACAGGAAGAAATTGATTTTTTAAACGGACCAATTAATTATGAAGAGATTGAAACAGGGATAAACAACCTTCCAAATAACAAAACACCAGGCCTGGATGGTTTTCTTGGGGAATTCTACCAAACATTCAAGAAGAAATAATACCTATTCTCCTGAAGCTATTTCAAAAAATAGAAACAGAAGGAAAGCTACCAAACTCATTCTATGAGGCCAATATTACCTTGATGCCCAAACCAGGCAAAGACCCCATCAAAAAGGAGAATTACAGACAGATTTCCTTAATGAATATGGATGCCAAAATCCTCAACAAGATCCTGGCCAATAGAATCCAACAGTACATTAAAAGGATTATCCATCATGACCAAGTGGGATTCATACCTGGGATGCAAGGGTGGTTCAACATTAGCAAAACTATCAGTGTCTTGGATTTTATCAGCAAGAAAAAAGCCAAAAATCATATGATCTTATCAATAGATGCGCAAAAGCATTTGACAAAATTCAGCATCCTTTCCTGATTAAAACCCTTAAGGTTTTAGGGATAGAGGGTACATTCCTCTAGAGGGTACGGATAGAGGGTACAATCCTCAATCTCATAAAAACCATCTATGAAAAGCATAAAGCGAGTGTCGTTCTCAATGGGGAAAAGCTGAAAGCCTTTCCCTTAAGATCAGGAAAACGACAAGGATACCCACCCTCGCCACTATTATTCAACATAGTACTAGAAGACCTTGCAACAGCAATCAGACAACAAAAAGGGATCAAATGTATCCAAATTGACAAAGAAGAAGTCAAACTGTCTCTCTTCGCAGATGACATGATACTCGATATGGAAAACCCAAAAGAATCGACTCCCAAACTATTAGAAGTTATAGAGCAATTCAGTAATGTGGCAGGATACAAAATCAATGTGCAGAAATAAGTTGCATTTCAATACACGAATAAAGAGAATGAAGAAATAGAAATTAGGGAATCCATCCCATTCACAACAGCACCAAAAACCATACGTTACCTTGGAATTAACTTAACCAGCGATGTAAAGGACCTATATTCTAGAAACTATAGATCACTCTTGAAAGACATTGAGAAAGACATAAAAAGATGGAAAAATATTCCATGCTCATGGATCGGAAGAATTAACATAGGTAAAATGTCCATGCTACCCTGAGCAATCTACACTTTCAGTGCTTATCCTGATCAAAATATCAAGGACATTTTTCAAAGAACTGGAACAAATAGTCCTTAAATTTGTATGGAACTAGAAAAGTCCCTGAATTGCCAAGGAACTGTTGAAAAGGAAAAACAAAGCTGGGGGCATCACAATGCCAGATTTTGAGCTGTAAACTACAAAGCTGTGATCACAAAGACAGCATGGTACTGGCACAAAAACAGACACATAGACTAATGGAACAGAATAGAGAACCCAGAAATGGACCCTCGGCTCTTTGGGCGAATAATCTTTGATAAAGCAGGAAAAAACATCCAGTGGAAAAAAGACAGTCTCTTCAATAAATGGTGCTGGGAAAATTGGGCAGCTACATGCAAAAGAATGAAACTTGACCACTCTTTCACACCATACACTAAGGTAATCTCCCAATGGATGAAAGACCTCAATGTGAGACAGGAATCCATCAAAATCCTAGAGGAGAACACAGGCAGCAACCTCTGCGACATCGGCCACAGCAACCTTTTTCATGACACACCTCCAAAGGCAAGAGAAACAAAAGAGAAAATAAACTTGTGGGACTTCATCAAGATAAAAAGCTTCTGCACAGCCAAGGAAACAGTCAAAAAAACTAAGAGGCAGCCCACGGAATGGGAGAATATATTTGCAAATGATGCTATACATAAAAGACCAGTATCTAAGATCTACAAAGAACTTCTCAAACTCAACACGTGGAAACAAATAAACAAATCATAAAATGGGCAGAAGATATGAAGAGACACTTTTCCAATGAAGACATACAAATGGCTAACAGACACATGAAAAAATGTTCAAAATTATTAGCCATCAGGGAAATTCAAATAAAAAATACAGTGAGATACCACCTTATGCCATTTAGAATGGCAAAAATAGACAAGGCAAGAAACAACAATTGTTGGAGAAGATGGAGAAAGGGGATCCCTCCTACATTGTTGATGGGAATGCAAGTTGGTACAACCACTCTGGAAAACAGTGTGGAGGTCCCTTAAAAAGTTAAAAATTGAGCTACCCTATGGTCCAGGCATTGCACTACTGGGTATTTACCCCAAAGATACAGACGTAGTGAAGAGAAGGGCCATATGCACNGAAGATACAGACGTAGTGAAGAGAAGGACCATATGCACCCCAATCTTCATAGCAGCATTGTCCACAATAGCTAAATTGTGGAAGGAGTTGAGATGCTCTTCAACAGATGACTGGATTAAGAAGTTGTGGTCCATATATACAATGGAATATTACTCAGCTATCAGAAAGAATGAGTTCTCAACATTTGCTGCAACATGGATGGGACTGGAGGAGATAATGCTAAATGAAATAAGTCAAGCAGAGAAATACAATTATCATATGATTTCTCTCATCTATGGAACATAGAACTAGGAAGATCGGTAGGGGAAGAAAGGGATAAAGAAAGTTGAGTTATCAGAAGAGGGAATGAAGCATGAGAGACTATGGACTCTGAGAAACAAACTGAGTGCTTCAGAGGGGAGGGGGTGGGGGAATGGGATAGACTGGTGATGGGTATTAAGGAGCGCACGTGTTGCATGGTGCACTGGGTGTTATACGCAGCTATTGAATCATCGAACTTTACATCAGAAACCAGGGATGTACCATATGGTGACTAACATAATATAATAAGAAAAAAACATTAAAAATAATATCCTGGAGGTTAAGATGGCGGAGGAGTAGGGGACACCTTTTTCAGCCGGTCCCCTGAGTTGAGCTGGATAGGTACCAGACCAGCAGGAATATCCACGGAATCAGCCTGAGACGCAGGAAGATACATCTGGATCTCTACAAATGAACATCTCCAGCGCTGAGTATCGAGGTACGAAGCGGGGAGNCGAGGTAAGAAGCGGGGAGCCGTGAAACCATCGGAAGCTAAACAGAAGGGGGAGGGAGCCGCCGCGTCAGGGCGCCGGGAAGCGGTAGCCACCTGCACGG
>NW_023178882.1:0-1699 GCF_002007445.2 Ailuropoda melanoleuca
GGACTCAGCGCCCTTCTCATTTGTAATAAAGCAGAGCGTCCAGGGAAACACCTCCAGCGAACAGCAGCCTTTTCAATGGAGACCCCGATTCCACATTGGGTGTAGGGTCCTGGGGAGGATCCAGCCCTTAGAACCAAGAAACAAAGTGTGAGGGGAAAGCCTTTGAAGTCATGACGGCCTTATGGAAGGTGGAACAGGAATCAAGGTGCTTTGGTACCGTGAGTGAAACACGACGAACATAGCACTGAGAAAGACAATTGAGCCAAAACCCGCTTCCAACGAAATGCTTGCTCCCTGGGGAAATCCTGTCAAAACTGCTGGCGGCAATGGAACGAAAAGGCCCAAAACACGTCCGTCAGAAACAACACCGTACAGGGACCGTCTGAGCACTATCATCACCCTTCGTGAATNAAGAAAGACAATTCGGCTAAAACCTGCGTCCAACAAAATGTTTGCTCCCTGGGGAAATCCTGTCAAAACTGCTGGCGGCAATATAACGAAAATGCCCAAAACACGACCGTAAGAAACAACACCATACAGGGACCGTCTTAGCACTATCATCACCCTTCGTGAATAGGGAAACATGAGGGAAAGTGGTCGCGGAAGCCTGACGAGAGTGCCCCATAGTGGTCTCTGAGACACCACACAGTCCAGGGAAATATCAACGATCATCATCTCTCGTGAGTAAGGGAGCATGAATGAAAAGGTTCAGGATTTTCGAGGACTCAGCGCCCTTCTCATTGGTAATAAAGCAGAGCGTCCAGGGAAACACCTCCAGCGAACAGCAGCCTTTTCACTGGGGACCCCGATTCCACATTGGGTGTAGGGGCCTGGGGAGGATCCAGCCCTTAGAACCAAGAAACAAAGTGTGAGGGGAAAGCCCTTGAAGTCACGACGGCCTTATGGAAGGTGGAACAGGAATCAAGGTGCTTTGGTACCGTGAGTGAAACACGACGAACACAGCACTGAGAAACACAATTCGGCCAAAACCCGCTTCCAACGAAATGTTTGCTCCCTGGGGAAATCCTGTCAAAACTGCTGGCGGCAATGGAACGAAAAGGCCCAAAACACGTCCGTCAGAAACAACACCGTACAGGGACCGTCTTAGCACTATCATCACCCTTCGTGAATAGGGAAACATGAGGGAAAGTGGTCGCGGAAGCCTGACGAGAGTGCCCCATAGTGGTCTCTGAGACACCACACAGTCCAGGGAAATATCAACGATCATCATCTCTCGTGAGTAAGGGAGCATGAATGAAAAGGGTCAGGATTTTCGAGGACTCAGCGCCCTTCTCATTGGTAATAAAGCAGAGCGTCCAGGGAAACACCTCCTGCGAACAGCAAACTTTTCACTGGGGAACCCGATTCCACATTGGTTGAAGGGCCTGGGGTGGATCCAGCCCTTACAAGCAAGAAACAAACTGTGAGGGGAAAGCCCTTGAAGTCATGACGGCCTTATGGAAGGTGGAACAGGAATCAAGGTGCTTTGGTACCGTGAGTGGAACACGACGAACACAGCACTAAGAAAGACAATTCGGCTAAAACCTGCGTCCAACAAAATGTTTGCTCCCTGGGGAATTCCTGTCAAAACTGCTGGCGGCAATATAACGAAAATGCCCAAAACACGACCGTAAGAAACAACACCGTACAGGGACCATCTTAGCACTATCATCACCCTTCGTGAATAGGGAAACATGAG
>NW_023178883.1:0-963 GCF_002007445.2 Ailuropoda melanoleuca
AGGAGTGAGTGACTGTTAGCAATGAGAGTAAGCCATCCACTTTATTTTGCTGTTTTCCATCAGAAAATTTCAGCTGTGATCATCCCCTTCTCCCTTTATAGTATAATTTATGTCCAATTTGGTTTTGAATGGGTTTACCTTTTTCTTAACGATATAAAGTATGACACTATTCATTATTATGTTTTACAGGCAGAAGCTTTATCATGAATACTGTCAGGAGTTTCTAACTTTGTGTCAAGAGTGGGATATGGTTGTGCAGAAAGCCAAGGAAGAAGAAGAAAAACTAGCTGTTGGTATCAGGCTTAGCTTTATAATTAATCTATTGTAACCAAGTCTCAAGTAGCAATGGTGAGCCTGGCCACATCTTAGACCCGTAGATTTGAGCCAGAGTCCTGTTTCCATTGCTGGCTGTGTGGTTGGGCCCCGATCTCAGGAAAACCAGAGAAGTACAGGCACACATCCTACTCACAAAAGCCCTTGGTCTTTACTTCCTCTCTTGGTTGGGATTGCTGCAGTTCCAAGTGACAGACATTTGCCAGAGTACAAAAGAGGGATGTCTTGGTTTATCTGAAGAAGTCAAAAAGAGTTTTGCGCCAGGTACAGCTGGATGAGTCTGGGAAAAGGTTGCTTAGGCAGTGCCGTCTGCGCTCTGTCTCCATCTCCTAGTGGGCCCTCTCCATGGGGTCAGCGTGATAGCATCTTACAATCCTAGATTCACTACCAGGTTAGTAACCCCAGCGTACTGAGATAACCTTTCTCCATAGGTCTGGCAGAAAAGCCACCTGGACTGCTATCAATAATCTAGTTTCGATCGTTTGCTCATTCCTGAACGGAGTCATTGAGCTCAGGGCATGGTTCACTCTTAATGGAATGGCCTGTATCACATTTAGGAGTAAGGGTGGTGGAGGAGATGTTGCTTTTTGAGGGCAGAGGAGTAGGCCTGGAATTCTTTCCTGAGAGCGG
>NW_023178884.1:0-970 GCF_002007445.2 Ailuropoda melanoleuca
ATATCCACCCTGTAGGTGTTGTATCAGTTAAGAGTTCAACCAGAGAAAGAGTAACAGTAGTATATGAATATATATATCAGGAATGAGCAGCAGAATGATTGAAAATCGGGTCAGAAAATCCATTGAGGGGAAGCCTAACTTAGCCTTTCCTGGTCGATACAGTCTCTAAGGCCCCTTCCAGGTCTAACACCGTATACATCTAAAAGCCAAGGTGACAGAGAGGGTGAAAGAAGCAGTTTACATTTCGTCACAAGTGAGACAATGCGTGAGTTGTGGACAAATTTAGCGGCATGTGTTGTGTTTCCTTTACCTCTTCCAGGAGCTGGCATCTCCCAGGAACTTGGGCCACAGTTTATTGGCTACCTCCGATGTGCCAGACAGTGTGGCAGCATTTGACACAATTCAGGAATTAAGCCTCATGGCAGGACCTGCAAGGTTTCTCATGATGCTGGGCAATTTTGGGTAATAAGCAGTTTTAATTTATTCACACATAATTTAAAAGCAACTGGTTTGGGATCTCTAGAACAGAATTGGCATTACTTGCAAGAGCTGTTTCTCTGGAAACCTCGCAGGAAGATGCCTGTCTGGCTGCTCTCACTGGTACTTCTTCCCTGCAGGGAACTGCCTTTTCACTTGCTGAGTTCTTTTGTCTGTCCTGGGCTACTAACAGCCAGTGCCAGAAAGCAGCATGCATCCTCATGGACCAGGGGAGCCGATGTATGGGAAAACCCAGGGTTGGGTTTAGAAGAGCAGGGAAATGATGGAACTATTTAGAGGCTGATGGCAAATATGAGACCCCTGTTGGCATTAATTTTCCAATTGGGCCAAGGCTCGCAATTGCCTCTCAAGTAACAACAGGATGTGTTTGACGGTCAGCAAAACGCATGCTTTGTCCTGCCTGAATCATAAATCATGACAGGGCGGTGGAAGGATGTGAATGAATATTTGGGGATGAGAAGCAGATATCAGG
>NW_023178885.1:0-4060 GCF_002007445.2 Ailuropoda melanoleuca
CTTGGATACCAGTCTTTTATCTGTAGTGTCATTTGCAAATATCTTCTCCCATTCTGTGGGCTGCCTTTTAGCTTTTTTGACTATTTCCTTGGCTGTGAAGAAGCTTTTTATCTTGATGAAGTTCCACAAGTTCATTTTTTCTTCTTTTGTTTCTCTTACCTTTGGAGATGTGTCATGAAAAAAGTTTCTGTGACCAATATCAAAGAGGTTAAGTTCTCATCTAGGATTGTGATGGATTCCTGTCTTACATTGAGGTCTTTCATTCATTTGGAGTTTATCTTTGTGCATGGTGTGAGAGAGTAGTCAAGTTTCATTCTTTTGCATGTAGCTGTCCAATTTTCCCAGCACCATTTTGAAGAGACTGTCTTTTTTCCACTGGATGTTTTTTCTTGATTTGTCAAAGATTAGTTGCACAAAGAGCTGAGGGTCCATTTCTGGCTTCTCTATTCTCTTGCATTGGTCTATGTGTCTGTTTTTGTGCCAGTACCATGCTGTCTTGGTGATCACAGCTTTGTAGTATAGCTTGACATCCAGCACCGTGATGCCCCAGCTTTGTTTTTCCTTTTCAACAATTCCTTGGCAATTAGGGGCCTTTTGTGGTTCCACACAAATTTAAGGGCTGTTTGTTCCAGTTCTTTGAAAAACGTCATTGGTATTTTCATTGGGATGGCATTGAAAGTATAGATTGCTCTGGGTAGCATAGATATTTTAACTGTGTTTATTCTTCTGATCCGTGAACATGGAATATTTTTCCATCTTTTTGTGTGTTCTTCAAGGTCTTTCAAGAGTGATCTTAGTTTCTAGAATATAGATCCTTTACGTCTCTGGTTAATTCTAAGGTAATGTATGATTTTTGGTGTTATTTTAAAAGGAATCAATTCCCTGATTTCTCTTTCTTCAGCCTCACTATTCGTGTATAGAAATGCAACTGATTTCTGAGCATTGATTTTGTATCCCACCACATTACTGAATTGCTCTAAAAGTTCTAGTAATTTGGGGGTGGAGTGTTTAGGGTTTTCCATATAGAGTATCATGTCATCTGAGAAGAGAGACAGTTTGGCTTCTTCTTTACTGATTTGGATACATTTTATCCCTTTTTGTTGTCTGATTGCTGTTTAAAGGACTTCTAGTACTATGTTGAATAATAATGGCGAGAGTAGGCCTCCTTGTCGTGTTCCTGATCTTAAGGGAAAGGCTTTCAGCTTTTCCCTGCTGAGAATGATATTTGCCGTAGGCTTTTCATAGATGGTTTTTATGAAATTGAGGAATGTACCCCCTTTCCCTACACTCTGAAGGGTTTTAATGAGGAAACAATGCTGTATTTTGTCAAATGCATTTTCTGCATCAATTGAGAGGATCATATGGTTCTTGACTTTTTTCTTGTTGATATGATGTATCACAGTGATCAATTTGCAAATGTTGAACCAACCTTGCATCCCAGGGATGAATCCCACTTGCTTATGATGGATAATCCTTAAAATGCACTGTTGTATCTTATTAGTTAAGATCTTGTTGAGAATTTTGGCGTCCATATTCATCAGGGATATCGGTCTGTAATTCTCCTTTTTGATGGGGTCTTTGCCTGGTTTGGGGATCAAGGTAATACTGGCCTCATAGAATGAGTTTGGTAGTTTTCCTTCTGTTTCTATTTTTTGAAACAGCTTCAGGAGAATAGGTATTATTTCTTCCTTGAATGTTTGGTAGAATTCCCCAGGGAATACATCAGGTCCTGGACTCTTGTTTTTGGGGAGGTTTTTGATCACTGCTTCAGTCTCTTCATAATTAATCAGTCTGTTTAAATAATCACTTTCTTCCTGTTTCAGTCTTGGTAGTTCATAGGTTTCCCGGAACGCATCCATTTCTTCCACGTTGTTTAATTTATTGGCCTAAAGCTGTTGATAAAAGTTTCTAATGATCCTTCCTATTTCATTTGTGTTGGTCATGATCTCTCCCCTTTAATTCATAATTTTATCAATTTGGGTCCTTTCTCTACTCTTTTGAACAAGTCTGGCCAGTGGCTTATCGATCTTATTTATTCTTTCAAAGAACCAGCTTCTAGTTCTGTTGATCTGCTCTACTGTGCTCCTGGTTTCTACTTCATTGATCTCTGCTCTAATCTGGATCACCTGCCTTCTTGTGTGTGGGTTAGGCCTGNCATGGGTTAGGCCTGTTCTTCTATTCCAGCTCCAGCTTCTTGAGGTGAGACTAGCTATGTATTTTCCCCTTAGGACTGCCTTTGCAGTGTCCCATAGCTTTTGGACCAATGTGTTTTCATTTTCATTGGTTTCCAAAAATTGTTTAATTTCCTTCTTTTTTTTTTTTTAAAGATTTTATTTATTTATTTGACAGAGATAGAGACAGCTAGTGAGAGAGGGAACACAAGCAGGGGGAGGGGGNCTATTCTTTTGAGTGAGGCTTGGATGGTTATGTATTTTCCCCTTAGGACTGCCTTTGCAGTGTCCCATAGGTTTTGGACCAATGTGGTTTCATTTTCATTGGTTTCCAAAAATTGTTTAATTTCCTTCTTAATTACCTGGTTTACCCAATCATTCTTGAGCAGGATGGTTCTTAGGGTCCAAGTGTTTGAGTTTTTTCCAAACTGTTCCTTGTGATTGAGTGCCTGCTTCAAAGCACTGTGGTCTGAGAATATGCAAGGAATAATCTCAGTCTTTTGGTATCAGTTGAGACCTGTTTTGTGTCCCAGTATGTGGTCTGGTCTGGAGAAAGTTCCATGTGCATTCGAAAACAATGAGTATTCTGTTGTTCTGGGGTGTAGTGTTCTGTATCTATCTATGAGGTCCATCTGGTCCAGGATGTCATTCAAAGCTCTTGTTTCTTTGTTGATTTTCTGCTTAGGTGATCTGTCTATTGCTGAGAGCAGAATGCTGAGGTCCATTACTATTAACGTATTATTATCCATATGTCTTTTTTATTCTGGTTAAGAGTTGGCTTTTGTATCTAGCTGCTCCCCTGTTGGGGGCATAGATATTTAAAATTGTCATATCCACTTGTTGGATACATCCTTTAAGAATAATATAGTGTCCTTATGTATCTCTAACTACAGTCTTTAGTTTAAAATCTAATCTGTCTGATATGAGAATTGCTACCCTAGCTTTCTTTTGAGGTCCACTGGCATGAAAAATGGTTTTCTATCCCTTCACTTTTAGTCTGGATGTAACTTCAGGTTCAAGATGAGTCTCTTGTAGACAGCAAATAGATGAGTCATGCCTTATTATCCAATCTGCAACCCTGTGGCATTTTATGGGAGCATTTATGCCATTCACATTGCGAGTGATTATTGAGAGATATGATTTTAATGTTTTCATGTTTCCTGTGAAGTCTTTGCTTCTATAGATTGTAAATTTCTGTTCTGTATCTCTCTTGGGGCCTTTTACTTTTATAGAACCCCCCTTAATATCTCTTGTAGGGCTGGCTGGGTGGTCACAAATTCCTTGAGTTTCTGCCGGTCTTAGAAGGTCCTTACCTCTCCAATTCTGAATGGCAGCCTTGCTGGATAAAGGATCCTTGGCTGAGTGTTCTTCTCAGTTATAGCTTTGAAAATACCTTGCTAATCCTTCCTGGCCTGCCAGGTCTCTGTAGACAGGTCTGATGTTATTCTGATATTCTTCCCTCTAAGTAAGGATTTTCTTCCTCCTAGCTGCCTTCAAGACTGTATCCTTGGATCTAATATTTGTGAATTACACTATGATGTGACGTGGTGTAGGTCTGTTCTCATTGATCTTGGGAGGGGTCCTTTCTGCCTCTTGGACATGAATGCTTGATTCCTTTGCTAGATTAGGGAAGTTCTCAGCTACAATTTGTTCAAATATCTCTTCTAGGCCTCTCTCTTTCTCTACCCCCTCGGGGATTCCAATGATACTGACATTGGAATGTTTCATTGAGTCAGTAATCTCCCTTAATCTACATTTTTGAGATTGGATTTTTTGAGCCAAGTTTCCATTTTTACTTTCTCTTCTACAATCTCATGTTCCAATTCACTAATTTGTTCTTCTGCGTCATTTACCTTGGCCATCAAAGCGTCTAGTTTAGACTGCATTTG
>NW_023178886.1:0-6256 GCF_002007445.2 Ailuropoda melanoleuca
GATACATCTTATAGTGACCTGTCAATGAGTCACACTCTTCTAGAATTCATTCCCTCCCCTTGATTGTAGGAGGAACTAATGGGTTCCTTGCAACCAATAGAATATGGTAGCGGTGATGGGTTACCACTACCTTGATTAGACTACATTATGTAAGACTTTGTTTCAGCAGGCTGGAAAGAGACACTGTCTTACTGACCTTTAAAAAAGCACACGGCCATATTGTACACTGCTGAAGGAGAGAGCTGCATACTGCGGGCAGCCTCTAGGATGTGAGGGTAACTCCTAGCTATGCCAACAAAGAGCTGGTACCCTTAAAGCCACAGGGAAATTAGTTCTTCCAACAACCTGAAAGAGCTTGGAAGTGAATTTTTCCTCACATAAGCCTCCAGGTGAGAATACAGCCAATAGACATCTTGACTGTATCCTAGCAGACCTTGAGCAGAGGACCCCACTATGCCATGCCTAGACTCCTGACCCATGCAAACTGTGAGATAATAAATGTATGTTGTTTTAGCCACTAAATTTGTAGTAATTTGCTGCAAAGTATATCCTCCTTAACATAATCTGATTTTTGAGCACTTTAAAAAAAATGGTTGAAATACTCAAGTTTAAGTATATGTAGGTGTGTGTCTTTGGAACTTCAATTCCCATTGTTCTCCTGGGCTTACTTAATGCTCCAACCATACTGAAATCAATAATTCTCCAAATCAACCATCATATTTCACACCTCTGCTGGGATGCTCCTTTTTTCCCCTTGTCTACCTACAGAACTCCTCCTTAGGGTTCAATCTTAGTGCAAATACCTCCAATGGAAGGCCTCTCTGAGCTTCCCAAGTAGAACTGGTCACTCCTTTCTGTCATCAAGGTATTTTGAAGCATGTTCTGGCATTCTATTTATTACATTATTTACACCTGCAGATTTAGATGCCTGCCTTCCCGCTCGACTTGGGATTATTGATAGCAGAGGCTATGTATACTCACCTCTTACATACCCAACACCCAAAACAAAATGTTAAGGTAAACATTCAAATCTTAAATTACAGACATACTTGAAGCTCCCCAAAATATATCTAATTAACTTCTTTGATGGTTGAGAGTTTCTTTGCCCAGCTATTTAAAATTCTTTATTTAGACAGTGTCGCTTCCGTAGTATGAAAACTCATAAGCCAACCGGATCAATTTTTGAAATTAAGAAAAAAGATTTTTTTTAAAAAGCTAGGTTATCAACATTATATATCAGATTTTCAAAATTTTCAGTTGGATTCATTTTATATATGAACCGGATAGATTACCTTGGGATAGAATCTGGTTGCTGACAGTGATTTAGGTGTTCCCTTAGCTCTACTGATCTTGGGGTGCTATTTTAGTAAATGAGTACATCATTCCATTCCAGGGCACCTGAGTCCAAGAAAGAGTTAACCTACGATCCCCAAATGCCTACTTGACAACTAGTGAATTGCTCATATACCAGGCTGTTTTATTATGGAACAAAGGCTTCAAAACTAATTTTTTAAAAATGAGACATTTGGATTAAATTTATTTCTAGAATATTCTCTTAGAACAACTCTTTTTTCAAACAAGTGTCATGAAAAAGTTTATTTTTAGATTTAAGGTTTACAAGAGCTGCAGTGTACTTGGCTCTGTATGCTAGATTTTTATAGCCCTCTCACTTTTCTCAGATGAGAGGGCTATTAATGTTGCCTTCCAAATAGTTTCGTTTCTGTAAAGAAGGTTTAAAAAAAATCATTTTAGCCCTTGGGAAAAAATCAAGTCAGTTCAAATGCCATATCAAACATTTGATATCCAATGAAATACAGTGTGGCTAAAAATATAATTTTGAAAAAAAAAGGTAAAGAATATTTGGATAACATTATATAGAGCATAACATTCTCTCTTGGCATGTTAGAAAAGAATCTGAGAGAGCCTTTTCATTTCATGTTACTGTNCATTTTCATGTTACTGTTTAGTTATTCATTACTGTTATTTTCATTTAAATGCTGAAAATATCATTTAATAGTTCTTTCTCCTCTATAGAAGCAGAATAGAAATAACATAAAACAATATTCATAGAACAGGTGTTAAGAATGGACTACTTCAATAAGGTCTAGTCTGCTGACAAATATGGAAATATTTCTCATATATATAGAAACAATGACATGGAAACAATGAGAATAATGGGTTTTCTCTTGTGGCTCTCACACAAGCAACATTCTATTTTCAGGAGGTGTACAGCATTGCCAAAATGTTCTCTCATTGCAGTGAATTTTCATTGCTCTGGTAACAGTAAAATTATATATATTTTGCTCATGAAGTCACTTCTGAATTCATAAGTAGGATACCTAGGTATGTTGTTTTCAGTCATTGATGCAAAGGTGGAATTGTTTTTTCATGGCAGGTAGGCCAATTAGCATCTTTAAAGGGAGCCATCATCATGATAACAAAAATCTTGGGTTTCCTCATGAATAATGGTTTCATCTCAAAAAGCACTTTGAAAACATTGACTGATTAATATGACTCAGAAGGCTCAAATAAAAACATGTTCTCTGTCCTTAAACTTTTAGCACTTTGGGAAACAAAGAATGATCAATAGGAAAATTACATTTCTCTTTTCCCAGTTGTAATCCTGGTTGTATTACAGCTTTTTATAACTGCTTGTGTCAGAATGAGGACAACCTACATTTTACAATGGGAACCATATTTTAAAATAATAGTTGCACTTTTATATCAGGAAGTGTGGTAGAATTGATAACCTGAAACTCTCCTAACAAAAACACTTCAAAATACCAGTTAAAATACAGACAACATTCTTTTGAAGGTATAGTTCGTTAGATTATGAATAGGTAAGGGAAGACACAAGATACCAAGAGAACTATTAAAAAGTGAGTTGATGCCTTGGAACTGTTGACATCCTAGAGTGAGTGGTGTCAGTTTTAGTAACCTAGAGTGTTAGGTGTGTACACTGGGACAAGAGAAANTAGAAAAATGAGCCCATGTGAGACAAAGGATTGTAAGTGAGACTGCTGTGTTAGGCCTAACTCTTCAAGGGCTATCATTTTAGGGAAAGTGTAGACTAGACATAAATGGCCCATTGGCACAGCAAGATAACAAGGACAAGGAACCTTGTCCATCAGCTTGGATTTTGAGTGGGAACAGTTTCTTCTGATAAATTTGACCATGGACATTGTTACACTTGGATAAGAGATTGTACTTTTCACTGTCCGCATGGTTTGAGAATTCCATGGTGAAAAATTAACATAAAAATGGTTCTGACATTTTTCAGAAGGTCAAGTTTTTCTTCTGAAGGATGTATTCTCAACTATGACACAGGATTTTTACAGAGAAATNATAAATGGCCCATTGGCACAGCAAGATAACAAGGACAAGGAACCTTGTCCATCAGCTTGGATTTTGAGTGGGAACAGTTTCTTCTGATAAATTTGACCATGGACATTGTTACACTTGGATAAGAGACTGTACTTTTAAATGTCCGCATGGTTTGAGAATTCCATGGTGAAAAATTAACATAAAAATGGTTCTGACATTTTTCAGAAGGTCAAGTTTTTCTTCTGAAGGATGTATTCTCAACTATGACACAGGATTTTTACAGAGAAATTCTTTCTGAAGAAAAACTTAAAATGAAAAATTACAAAGCAATTGAGGAAAAAATTCACCATGAGAAGTAGCAGACACAACAAATGGCAGGAAATTTAAATGACAGAATTGATGTACAGAAACTGCAGCATACATGCATTAAAATGATCACAGAACTACAAAAGGACTTTAATAAAAGATAAAAGGATAAGAAACTGAAAAAAGAATAGGAAAAATTGAAAATGAATTACATAGAAGTTCTGGAAATGCAAACTGCAGTCATGTACTTAGGAACCCAATGGATGGATTAAATTCCAGATTAGATACATTGGAAGAGAAAATTAGGGAAAGTAGAAGGTATATCTGAGGGAATTATCAGCATGGAGGTGTAAAGAGATAATATGAAAGAGAGGTTAAAGAGATGCAGGTTAGAATGAAGAGGCTTAATATATGTTTAATAAAATTACAGGAGAAAAAGGTAGGGAGAATTAGGAAGAAGCAATGTTTGAAGAGAAAATGGGTGAAAATATTTTAGATTTGATGAAAGGTATGGATTCTCATATTTGGAAGTTCAAGAAGAACCTAATAGGGTGGAGAGGGGTTAGATACATCTCTGTCAAACTGCCAAACACCATAGACGAAGAGATTATCTTAAAAGCAGTGAAATATTTGGAAGTGTGAAAATGACAGAGTACCCTCTAAACATACCAGAGTGCAGAGGCAAACCACTGCATGCTACAGCAGGTGGCCAGGCATGCAGATTTGCAGGGCAGATGGGGGCGCTGGTGTTGGGAAGAGGTCTGAAGCACATCGTGTGTCATTCCTGTCGAGAGGGCTGTTAGCATCAGGAAGGTTGCAAAAGACAAGCCCTCCAGAGCAGGAGCAAGCAGAATGTGTGGGAAGCCTGGGGCACAGGCCACAGTATCATGAGAGACAAACCTCTGGGTGCAGGAGGGTACACAGAGGGCGTTGGGGTGCCAATGTGGGCAGAATTCAGTGTCCTTGTTGAAAGGACCATGAAAAGTGATCACAGACAAGGCTGCAACCACAAGACTGTCAAAGGGCCATATGTTCTGGGTGTGTGGCTAGGACAAATCACCAGTCAATGTCCTCATATTCATGTCACTGACTGACAGTGCATCCAGAAACAGCCAGAACTCCTTTCTACTGTAATACCCCTCCAAGGCCTCTACTGAAAAGCTTAAAATCACATTCAACTGTAAAGAAATACTTAACGGAATTTCTTCCATTATCACAAAGCAAATATTGAAGGGAAAAGGTGGATCTGAGAGGCAATAAATTGTTAGCTGACATAATAAACTTCAGATAAAAGGAAGTAGCATACAGAAGGAAAGAAGGAAAGAGTATAATACAAGAAGTTAGATGAGTCAAAACCCAACAGATAATATTGTGGTTAAATCTCAATGGCAGTGGCCATATATAAAACAATAAAGATAATAATGATTCACTTGGAGGGTGTAAAGCAAGATGAAAGTAAAATCCTGGAAAACAAACATAGGAAAAGAAAAGGCATGGCAAAAGTGAAAATTTTCAAAGTCTCTTTGGTGTTATGCAGGGAGGGAAGGATTCCCTTGGAATCATTTTTTGCTCTTCTCATACTCCAAGTCTAATCCGTTAGCAAGTCTAGCCAGCCACATCTTCAAGCTATACACAGAATACCTTCATCTTACCACCTCCACTGATACCTTCCTGGCCCAGGCCAGAGTACTTTTTGCAATTACCTCCCAACTGTTTTCCCTGGTTCTGCCCTTTGTTCTTTCCATAGCCCCCCACCCTTTATCTCCACAAAATAAAAAAAGGCATCTGAGTGACCTGGTTATGATAATATTAATATTTATCACTCTGTATCTCTCCAATAACTTTCCATCTCAAAATAAAACAAAACAAAAACAAAAAACCCCCAAAACTTTCCATCTCACTTAGCATAAAAGCCAAAGATCTGAAAATAGCTGAAAGCCCCCACATAATCTCCTTCCCACTTCCAACCCAGTGCCTTTCTTGCTGAACTCATCATCCCCTACTTTCTCCCTTACTTATTCTACTATAGCCTCACTGGCTCCCTAGGGTTCGTTGATCATACCCAGAATCTCCCACTTTAGGACTTTGTATTTGCTAATTTCTCTTACTTCAGTTATCCACATAACTCACACCCTCACTTTGAGTCTTTATTCAAATGTGCTTCTCTAAGTAAGGCCTTTCTTGTCAATCCGACTTAAAATCCAGCCTCCTTCCCTTTCCCACCCTTGCACTCCTCCTTATCCCTGTTCCTTTTTTTCCCATTATTCTTATCAATATCTAAATGCTATATACTTCATTTTTACCTTCCCTTTCCCCTAAAATATCAAGATATTAATATCTTACTTCTCCCTCATTGGAAAGGAAACTTCACGATGCCAGGAACTTTGATTTTTTATTGTTGTTTTCACTATATCTTAAGATTCTAAAGTAGTGCTTGGCCTTAGCCAAACCAGGAGTAGTCATCAAATAAACATTTGTTGAGTAAATGAATGCACGCATGAATGAATCAAGCCAACATAAAAATGAGGAGAAATACAGAATAAATAAAAACACACAGCTAACAAGCTTGACCTAATGGACTTATAACAAACTCTGTACTTCACAATTGGCAAATACACTTTTTTTT
>NW_023178886.1:6308-7467 GCF_002007445.2 Ailuropoda melanoleuca
TAATAAATATTTTTATGCTATACTTTCTTAAAAATCAGAGGAAGTGGACAATTTCTACAATGACAGTGAAACTATTTTCCCACGTTAATGATTTCATTAACATTTTTAATTTAAAATAAAATAAAATGTAGTAAAATCATTAAAATACCACCATATATTAAGCTCCTACAGAAAGTGAACATATTGTTTTCTCCTTCCAATCATCTTTGGCAAAATGCTAAAATGATATATTCTTCAGTTTATAGAGGTTTAGAATTCTAAAGTGCATTAATCAAAATCCATTAAGTTGCAATTTCATATTGAACTTCTCTAGATAAAAGGATTTATTGGCTCATAAAACTGGAATTTCTCAAGTGTTTCTAGCTTCAGGAGGGCCAATCCAGTAGTTCAAATAATGCCATCACTAAATTGCCTTGTTCTTTCTCTCTCTGTTTTGACCCTGCCTTCCTCAGTTTTGAACTCATTCATATGACACTGCTCTAATGTGGTGGTTAACATAGTCACCAGAATTTCTTGGCTTACATCATCCTCATAGCTAGGGATTGCAGAGAACAAAGAACTCCTCTTTCCTTAGAGTTTCTGCAAAAGTCCTGAGGGTTAACACTTATTGACCTGCTGACATCATGTGCCCATCCTCAATTGGTCCCTTTGACCAGAGGGAGTTGTTCAGCATGTGTTCTCTCTACTGGATTAGGGCGATGAAATCCTCCTTTCCACACCATATGGACCCAGAGACGGGAGAAGGCATGATTCTCCAAAAGAAAGAGATCCTGTGAGAGACACACACTCAAAGGTACTGACTGTCTCCTATAGATTCCATGCCTGTAAAAATGATGCAAAGGTTACCAGATAATAATTTTTACCTGCTCTGTCCAGAGACCAGCAATGTCTATAATGTAAAGTGGCAAAGAACAACTCTTCTTTTGTCTCTCTCTCTTGTCCAACAGCAGCAGTGAAGCTGGGATATGAATCTAATTTGAATTTACCTTTCTGTGTAGATAGTCCTGTTTTGTTGTTATTTTTTCCAAGTGTCAGGAACATGATGCTTCCCAACATCACCAACTAATATCAGTTGGGCTATTAACTAGGTACACTCCTGGGGCTCCCCTTCTCTTTAGGATCCTACCAGAAAAGAAAGTATGGACCTGGGGTCCAGGAG
>NW_023178886.1:10941-12586 GCF_002007445.2 Ailuropoda melanoleuca
CAGGGGGAGCAGCAGAGGGAGTGGGAGAAGCAGGCTCCCTGCTGAGCAAGGAGCCCAATATGGGACTTGATCCCAGGACCCTAGGATCATGACCTGAGCCGAAGTCAGACATTTAACCGACTGAGCTACCCAGGCGCCCCCCTCTCAGGAATTTTCTATCCACTGACCCCTACACTTCTCTTTGGCTATAAATTTCCCCTTGCCCAGGTTGTATTCCAAATTGAGCCCAGTCTCTCTCTCCCACTGCTAGGCCTCATTACCATTGTCCCCAGGCCTGTCTCCACAGCCCCTGTTTGAATGAAATCTGCCTTCCATCTTTAACAAGCATCATGAATAGCTTTTTCTTTAACAGCCAGTATAGAGTTGGCTCTCCATAGGTCTTAATAATAACATTTTTTCTGAATAAATGATGGAATGAAGTACTTGAAGCAAACATCCTCTGAATAGTTCATTGCTATTTTCATTGTGCTACACCTGCATATCTAAATCAGGGGCCTGTTTTTGCCATGACAGCAGAATTATGGATAAGCAGATAAAATAAAGCTTGCTTAATGTAAAGCGAATCACACTTGCATTTTCCAGAATATTAGAGGGATCTCCCCTCTCCTTTTAAAGATTTATTTATTTATTCCAGAGAGAGACTGTGAGTGGGGGGAAGNCGAGTGGGGAGAAGGCCAGAGGGACAGGGAGAGAGAGAACCCTCAAGCTGACTCTGTGCTGAGTGCAGAGCCCACTCCCAGGACCGTGAGATCACGACCTGAGATGAAATCAAGAGTTGGCCGCTTAACCCACTGAGGCACCCAGGCACCCTGAAAAGGGATCCCCTTTTCAAAGGAGCCTCATTGAGTGCACAGTCTTCAGCCTGCAGAGGGCTGAAACATCCTCCCCTATCCAGAAAGAATGACTTACCTCCAACAAAACGCTGAAATAGATCTCTCAAAGGGGACAAACCCTTGATATCCAAAGTCCACATAAGCCACAGAACATGCTGTGTTAGGAAACATGCCTGTATCTGAAAGAGAAACACATTCCTTTGATTCCCTGAGACTGTCTGGTGCACAAGGACATTCTTTCCCGAGTGGAAAAGGTAGCACCGATCCAACAAGAAGACCATGTGAAATTTGACTGGACCGCACACTTGAGCACAAAGAAAAGATTGCTGGGAGAAGACACTTACTCGGCACTTATTTATGGCAAAGAAAATTTAATGGTGAATTAAAGATCACTCCAATGAAATTATTTCTGACTACGCAGCCTGCTAAACAGAACACCAGGTAAAGAGCAAAGAGGCTGGTTCCTCGTTCCTAGTTCCAAGTCCAACATTCAGTAGCAGTGTTGCTTTCACCAAGTTCCTCAGCCTTTCTGCACGGCACTCTCCTCTACAAATAAGTTGGTTAAACACATAACAGTAAAGATTCCTGGAAGTTTAGAAATTCTGAATCTGTAGTTTCATAAGAAACGTTTTTGATCCACTACAATTAAAAAAGACACAAACCTGCCTGCATTTAAAAAAAGAAAGAAAGAAAAGAAAAGAAAAGAAAAGAAAAGAAAAGAAACTGGGTGACAATCAGCATTGAAAGAGAAATTAATTCCATTAGCATTTTTAAAAATCTCAGCGGTAATATTTCCTCAACAATGACTCCCA
>NW_023178887.1:0-2151 GCF_002007445.2 Ailuropoda melanoleuca
ATCTGAAGGGCCATCCCTGTTCCTGTGCTGCCAGTCAGTTCAGGGAACACCTCAGTGGCACCTTCATGGTGGATCTGCTGCTTCTTCCCAGCAGTCCCTCCTGCCTCATCCCCACCAGCCCTCCTCCCTGCATGCTTCCTCCTTAGACTTTCTCAGCATCTGACCTGCCTCAGAGATGACTCCTGGTATGTGATATGAAATGCATATATTTCCCCAGATCAGTATCTGTCTTTTGACATTGCATATGTATTTCAGCCTCTCTGGTACTTTCCCGTATGTTCCGTGGCTTTATTTGATTTTTCATATAGCATTATCG
Source organism: Ailuropoda melanoleuca (assembly GCF_002007445.2). NCBI lineage: Eukaryota > Metazoa > Chordata > Mammalia > Carnivora > Ursidae > Ailuropoda > Ailuropoda melanoleuca. Next base: position 317 of record NW_023178887.1, read on the forward strand.
AAACAGGAGAGCAGGCTGCATGTGTGTGAGTACCCCTCCTTCCTTACTGCTCCTTTGTTTCAGGGGGTCCCTGGTTATTCTTGCTTAATTTTCCAAATGAATGTTACAGTCAGCCTGCCTGATTCCAAACCCTGCTATATTTTTTATTGGGATCATATTAAATTTTTAAGTTAGCGGAGGAAGAAATGATGATAGTGAGTCTGCCAAACTAAAAGCATAGTGTGTGCAGTTCTACTTTTGTGCCTTTGAGAGACAGTGTAAGTTTCCATGTAGATATTTTACACATCTCTTTTATATTTATTTCTCAGGATTTTATCTTTTAGCTGCAATTATGGAAATGCATAATGGAATATTTCCTTCCATTATGTCATCTGACTTCTTTTTGTCTATGTATGAAAGGCTATTTCTTTTCAAGATTTTATTTTATTTATTTATTTATTTATTTATTTATTTATTTATTTATATTTGTCAGAATGTGAGAGAAAGAGAAAGCACAAGCAGGGGGAGCAGAAGGCAGAAGGAGAGCAGGCTCCCCACTGAGCAAGGACCCTGATGTGAGACTCAATCCCAGGACCCAGGGATCATGACCTGAGCCAAAAGCAGGCACTTAACCAACTGAGCCACCCAGGCGTCCCAAGGCTATTTTTTGTGTGTGTATGTTAATTTTACATCCTGTGTTAGTCATTAGCTCTGTTCAAGGACGATGTCCCAAAGTCTGACTCCCCCTTGTGGGTGCATGGGAGAACTGCCCCTTCTGGCTCCTGTGGTTGGATGGGACCCTGTGCCCCACAATCTGACTCCCCCTTGTGGGTTCCTGGGAGAACTGCCCCTCCTGTCTCCTGTGCTTGGATGGGACCTCAGCCATGGGTTGTGAACAGTAGTGAGGTCACTACCGGGCCAGGGTATTTGATTGTTAATGAGAGATACTCCAGGGATTTTTGTCCCTCTGTCATACTGATAGGCAGTTTTTAAGNAATGTCCTAAAGTCTGACTCCCCCTTGTGGGTGCATGGGAGAACTGCCCCTTCTGGGTCCTGTGGTTGGATGGGACCCTGTGCCCCACAATCTGACTCCCCCTTGTGGGTGCATGGGAGAACTGCCCCTCCTGTTTCCTGTGGTTGGGACCCTGTGCCCCACAATCTGACTCCCCCTTGTGGGTTCCTGGGAGAACTGCCCCTCCTGTCTCCTGTGCTTGGATGGGACCTCAGCGATGGGTTGTGAACAGTAGTNGCTTGGATGGGACCTCAGCCATGGGTTGTGAACAGTAGTGAGGTCACTACCGGGCCAGGGTATTTGATTGTTAATGAGAGATACTCCAGGGATTTTTGTCCCTCTGTCATACTGATAGGCAGTTTTTAAGACCAGCTTCTCTGTCCACCTGAATCCTGAAGTGAGGAGGTGTAACAGCTCAGCCAACCCACAGCCAGCTCATGGCTTGGGCAAAAAGCAAGCCTTTGTTGTTATGGCCTCAAGAGTTTGTTCCCACATTATAATGTATCCTGCTATTTATGGCATTCTCTTGTTAATAGTAAAGGTCAGTGTGTTTATCTCAATGTTTCATGGCAATTTCTGCTTTGTAAAGTTTTTACTTTTCTATTTAGTATGCATATATTCATACTTCTTGTCTTCTCTTTTAATATGTATCTGAGATTTGTTCTAATCAGGTCTGGGAAGACACACAGGCATGGAAATCACTGTCACGAAGGAAGAAGTTCCCTAAGAACAGGAGGCATGCCACGAGGGCAACGCAGAGGAGTACCAGGGCCAGGAGGCATAGGGAAAGGGGGAAATATGAGCAAGAACCTTTAGTGTGGGTTCTGCAGGAAGGAACAGGTA
>NW_023178888.1:0-8600 GCF_002007445.2 Ailuropoda melanoleuca
TTACATCGGAATCTGGGGATGTACTGTATGGTGATTAACATAATATAATAAAATAAAATAAAATAAAAGAAGAGATATTTGAACAAATTGTAGCTGAAAACCTCCCTAATCTAGCAAAGGAAACAAGCTTTCATGTCCAAGAGGCAGAGAAGACCCCTCCCAAGCTCAACCATGACAAACCTATACCACGTCACGTCATAGTGCAATTCGCAAATATTAGATCCAAGGATATAGTATTGAAAGGGGCCAGGGCAAAGAAATTTCTCACGTACCAAGGCAAAGGTATCAGAATTACATCAGTCCTGTCTACACTGACCTGTAATGAGAGAAAGGGTTGGAGGGGGCATTTTTAAAGCTCTTTCAGAGAAAAACATGCAGCCAAGGATCCTTTATCCAGCAATGCTGTCATTCAGAATTGATGGAGAAATAAAGACCTTCCAGAATTGCCAGTCATTGACCAATTTTGTAAACACAAAACCAGCCCTACAGGAGATATTAAGGCGGGTTCTATAAAGGTAAAAAGTCCTCAAGAGTGATAGAGAACAGAAAGTCACAACTGATACAAACAAAGACTTCACTGGCAACATGGCATCATTAAAATCATATCTCTCAATATTCAGTCTCAATGGCCTAAATACTCCCCCAAAATGCCACAGGGATGCAGATTGGATAAAAAGACATGACCCATTCATTTGCTGTCTACACGAGACTAATTTTGAACATAAAGATACATTCAGATTGAATGTGAAGGGATGGAATACCATCTTTCATGCCAATGGACCTCAAAAGAAAGCTGGGGTAGCAATTCTCATATCAGACAGATTGGATTTTAGACTAAAGACTATAGTTAGAGATGCAGAAGGGCACTATATTATTCTTGAAGGATCTATCCAACAAGTGGATATGACTATTATAAATATAGATACCCCCAACAGGGGAGCAGCAAGATACACAAGCCAACTCTTAACCAGAATAAAGAGACATATGGATAAAAATACAATAATAGAAGGGAACCTCAATCCACTATCAGAAATAGAGCACTTAAGCAGAAAATTGGCAAACAAACAAGAGCTTTGAATGCCTTACTAGACCAGATGGACCTCATAGATATATATAGAACACTACACCCCAGAACCAAGGAATACTCATTCTCTTCTAATGCCCATGGAACATTCTCAAGAATAGACCATGTTCTGGGTCACAAAACAGGTCTCAACTGATACCAAAAGATTGAAATTATTCCCTGCATATTCTCATACCACAACGCTCTGAAATTGGAACTAAACCATAAGGAAAAAATTGGAAGAAACTGAAACACTTGGAGTCTAAGAACCATCCTACTGAAGATTGATTTAATAAACCAGGAAATCAAAAATCAATTTAAACTATTTATGGAGACCAACGAAAATGAAAACACAATGGTCCAAAACCTATGGGATACTGCAAAGGCAGTCCTAAGGGGAAAATACATAGCCATCCAAGCCTCACTAAAAAGAATGGAAAAATCTAAAATGCAGTTTTTATATTCTCACCTCAAGAAGCTGGAACAGCAACAGAGTGACAGGCCTAATCCATGCACGAGAGAGGAGTTGACCAAGATTAGAGCAGAGATCAATGAATTAGAAACCAGGCGCACAGTAGAGCAGATCAACAGAACTGGAACCTGGTTCTTTGAGAGAATCAATAAAATTGGCAGACCACTGGCAAGACTTATCCAAAAGAATAGAGAAAGGACCCAAATTAATAAAATTATGAATGAAAAAGGGGAGGTCACAACCAACACCAATGAAATTCGAAGGATTACTAGAAACTTTTATCAATAGCTTTCTGCCAAAAAATTTAGCAATCTGGAAGAGATGGAGGCCTTCCTGGAAACCTATAAGCTACCAAGACTGAAACAGGAAGAAATTGATTTTTAAACAGGCCAATTAATGATGAAGAGATTGAAACAGTGATAAAAAACTTTCCAAAAAACAAAACTCTAGGACCGGTGGTTTTCTCAAGGAATTTCACCCAACATTCAAAGAAGAACTAATACCTATTCTCCTAAAGCTATTTCAAAAAATAGAAACAGAAGGAAAGCTACCAAAGTCATTCTGTGAGGCCAATATTACCTTGATCCCCAAACCAGACAAAGACCCCACCAAAAAGGAGAATTACAAACTGATATCCCTGATGAATATGCACACCAAAATTCTCAACAAGATCCTGGCTAATAGAATCCAACAGTACATTAAAAGGATTATCCATCATGACCAAGTTGGATTCATCCCTGAGATGCAAGGATGGTTTCAACATTCACAAATCTATCAGTGTCTTAGATTTTATCCAGAAAGAAAAATTCAAAAATCATATGATTCTCTCAATAGATGCAGAGAAAGCATTTGACAAAATACAGCATCCTTTCCTGATTAAAACCCTTTGGAGTGTAGGGATAGAGGGTACATTCCTCAATCTCATAAAAACCATCTATGAAAACTTACAGCAAATATCATTCTCAATGGGGAAAAGCTGGAAGCCATTCCCTTAAGATCAGGAACATGACAGGGATGGCCACTCTAGCCATTATTATTCAACAGAGTATTAAGTCCTTGCAACAGCAATCAGACAAGAAAAAGAGATAAAAGGTATCCAAATCGGCAAAGAAGAAGTTAAAATGTCTCTCTTCACAGATGACATGATACTCTATATGGAAAACCCAAGAGGATCCACACCCAAACTATTAGAAGTTATAGAGCAATTCATGAATGTGGCAGGATACAAAATCAATGCTCAGAAATCAGTTGCATTTCTATACACGAATAATGAGACTGAAGAAAGAGAAATTAGGGAATCCATCCCATTTACAATCGCACCAAAAACCATACGTTACCTTGGAATTAACCAGAGGCGTAAAGGATCTATATTCTAGAAACTACAAATCACTCTTGAAGGACATTGAAGAAGACACAAAAAGATGGAAAAATATTCCATGCTCATGGATCGGAAGAATTAACATAGTTAAAATGTCCATGCTACCCAGAACAATCAACACTTTCAATGCTATCCCGATCAAAATACCAGTGACATTTTTCATAGAACTGGAACAAAGAGCCCTTAAATTTGTGTGGAAGCAGAAAAGGCCCCGAATCGCCAAGGAACTGTTGAAAAGGAAAAACAAAGCTGGGGGCATAACAATGCCTGATTTCCAGCTGTACTACAAAGCTGTGAGCACAAAGACAGCATGGTACTGGCACAAAAACAGACACATGGATATATGGAACAGAATAGAGAACCCAGAAATGGACCCTCGGCTCTTTGGGCAACTAACCTTTGACAAAGCAGGAAAAAACATCCAGTGGAAAAAAGACAGTCTCTTCAATAAATGGTGCCGGGAAAATTGGACAGCTACATGCAAAAGAATGAAACTTGACCACTCTCTCACACCATACACAAAAATAAACTCCAAATGGATGAAAGACCTCAATGTGAGACAGGAATCCATCAAAATCCTAGAGGAGAGCATAGGCAGCAACCTCTATGACACCGGCCACAGCAACCTTTTTCATGACACAACTCCAAAGGCAAGAGAAATAAAAGATAAAATCGACTTGTGGGACTTCATCAAGATAAACAGCTTCTGCACAGCCAAGGAAACAGTCAAAAAACTAAGAGGCAGCCCACGGAATGGGAGAAGATAATTGCATATGATTCTACAGATAAAAGACTGGTATCCAAGATCTACAAAGAACTTCTCAAACTCAATACGTGAGAAACAAATAACCAAATCATAAAATGGGAAGAAGATATGAACAGACAGTTTTCCAATGAAGACATACAAATGGCTAACAGACATTTGAAAAAATGTTCAAAATCATTCGCCATCCAGGAAATTGAAATCAAAACCACCTTGAGATACCACCGTTCACCCTTTAGAATGGCAAAAATTGACAAGGCAGGAAACAACAATTGTTAGAGAGTATGTGGAAAGGAGATTGCTCCTACAGTGTTTTTGGGAATGCAAGTTGTTACAGCCACTTTGGAAAACAGTGTGGAGGTCCCTGCAAAAGTTAATAATTGAGCTACCCTATGATCCAGCCATTGCACTACTGGGTATCTACCCCAAAGATACAGACGTACTGAAGAGGAGGGCCATATGCACTGCAATGTTCATAGCAGCATTGTCCACAATAGCTAAATTGTGGAAGGAGCCGAGATGCCTTTTAACAGATGACTGGATTAAGAACAAGTGGTCCATATATACAATGGAATATTTTCAGCCATCAAAAGGAACGATTTCTCAACATTTGCTGCAACATGAATGGGACTGGAGGAGATAATGCTAAGCAATATAAGTCAAGCAGAGAAAGACAATTATCATATCGTTTCACTCATTTATGGAACATTAGAAGTACGAAGGTTGGTAAGAGAAGAAAGGGAATAAGAAAGGGGGGGGTAAACAGAAGGGGATTGAACCCTGGGAGACTATGTACTCTGAGAAACAAACTGAGGGCTTCAGAGGGGAGGGGGTGGGGGAATGGGATAGACCAGTGATGGGTATTAAGGAGGGCACATATTGCATGGTGCACTGGGTGTTATACGCAAGTAATGAGTCATGGAACTTCACATCAAAAACTAGTGATGTACTGTATGGTGACTAACATCATATAATAAAAAATATTATTATAAAACAAAAATGAGAGTGATTATTGAGAGATATGATTTTAATGATGTCATGTTGCCTGCAAAGTCTTTGTTTCTATAGATTGTAACCTTCTGTTCTGTATCACTCTTGGGGCCTTTTTATTTTTGGAGAACCCCTCTTAATATCTCCTACAGGGCTGGTTTCATGGTACGAATATGGTCTGTGTCTGGCAGTCCTGGAAGGTCCTTATCTCTCCATCAATTCTGCATGACTGACTTGCTGGATAAAGGATCCTTGGCTGCATGTTTTTCTCGGATAGAGCTTTAAAAATATCCTTCCAAGTCTTCCTCTCATTCCAGGTCTGTGTAGACAGGTCTGACGCAATCCTGATATTTTTGCCTCTGTACGTGAGAAATTTCTTCACCCTGCCCTCTTTCAAGACTGTATCCTTGGATCTAATATTTGCGAATTGCACTATGACGTGACGTGGGGTAGGTTTGTCATGGTTGAGCTTGGATGGTCCTCTCTGCCTCTTGGACACGGATGCTTGTTTCCCTTGCTAGATTAGGGAAGTTTTCAGCTACAATTTGTTCAAATATCTCTTCTAGACCTCTGTTTTTCTCCACCCCCTCAGGGATGCCGATGATTCTGACATTGGATCGTTTCATTGAGTCAGTAATCTCCCGTAACCTACATTCTTGAGATTGAATTTTTTTAGAGCCAAATTTCTGTTTTAACTTTCTCTTCTACCATCCCATCCTCTAATTCACTAATTCGTTCTTCTGCTTCATTTACCCTGGCTGTCAGAGCATCTAGTTTTGACTGCATGTGATTCATACCATTTTTAATTTCTGCCAGATTCACTCTTGTTTCCGCCCTTAGAGATTCTATATTCTCGTTAATATTTTGGTTAATGTTTTTTTCAAGTCTACACATCATCTTGACCATTGTTACTCTGAACTCCATTTCTGATAATTTGGTTATATCCATATCCATCAGTTCTTTGGCTGAGGTCACAGACTCATTATCTTTTCTTTGGTAGGGGGGATTTCTCCTTCTCGTCATTCTGATGAGGAGAGGTTGTGGAGTTGCCCAGAGCCCAAATTATTGACCAGGGACCCAGGCAGTGTGCATTTGTTTTATAGGGACCTTAGAGATGTGGGCTTCTTGATTTTTCAGCCTGCCTTCTGGGGGAGAGGCCTGCTGCACTGATATTCAGGCAACCCTGTTTGAGTAGAGTCGCCCTGTCCCCAGCGAGGGGGGATGTGGATTGGCACAATGTGAGGTGGTATTCCCGGGCTTTTGTTTTCTGGCAGCTTTCCCTGGTGGTTTTCTGTGGCTCTTCTGAGAGTCAGAGCAGCAGTGGTCGAATCCTAGCCTATGTCTCAGGACAGAGAGATCACAGTCTGCTCTCCACTGAGCTCTCCTGGCCTCTTTAACTCTGTTTCTGTTGGTGCTGCTAAAAACCCTGCAGTGTCCCAGGTTGTGCACTGCACAGCTGGTGTGTTAGCCCTCTCTTCCAGGGACAGCTCATCTCTGTCCTTTGTGTTTCTAACACCGCCATCTGCCTGGTTCCTGTGCACGCTCCTGAGCTCTCTGTTTCAGTGTGGTTCCCTCGCACTCTGGAGCGCTGGTTTTCAGTCTGGTCGCGCGTGTGCTCCCGAGCTCCCTGTATCAGTCTAGTTTGAGTGAGTGCTCCGGAGCTCCAATTTTCAGTCTGGTCACACAGGCGTTCCCAGGCTCACGGTCTCAGTCTGCTCTCTCAGGGGTGTAGGTCTGAATGTCTGGCCTGCTCCCCAGTGCAGGTGGCTACGCTTCCCGTCGCCCGAGCATGGTGGCTCCCTCCCTCTTCCATTTATCTTGTGATATCTGTGCATGGATTCATGGCTCCCCGCTTCATACCTTAATACTCAGCACTGGAGATGTTCATTTGTAGAGATCCAGGTGTATCTTCTTATGTCTCAGGCTGATTCCATGCATTTTCAGGATGGTCTGGTACCTATCCAGCTTGACTCAGGGGACCAGTTGAAAAACGGCCCCTACTCCTCTGCCATCTTAACTCTCCTCCCGAAATAAACTGAAATCTTCATCTATCTTTTCCTTTTGAGTTTCTGTGTTTTCCATCACAATAGGAAAGGCCTTCCCCGCTCTAGACAGTAAAAATAGTTATTCATATTTTCTTCCAACATTTTATGAGTATTATTACTTATTTTGTTGTGTTATAATTTACATACAATTAAATGCTCGAATCTTAAGTAAAAACTTCATTTAGTTTTGACAAAACCATGAACCTTTTTCACCCACTTCTCTATCAAGGTATAAAATATTTTCTTCACTCTAAAATGTTCCTTTGTGACACTTCATATCAGTCTTCTCACAAAGGTGTCACTGTCTTGAATTCCATCACTATGGATTAGTTTTACCTTTTCCTAAATGTTGTTTAAATAGGAGCACACAGTATGTGCTCTTTTTTGGTCTGGCTTCATTCACTCATCATAATGATTTTGAGATTCATCCATCTTGGCTGAACAAGTTTAAAGCAAGAAAATGAAATGTTGAAACCAAGGTATGGAAGCAACCTAAGTGTCCATTAATAGAGGAAAAAATAAAAAAAATATATATATATAGAGAGAGAGAGAGACATATATAGGTATAGATATAGATAGATATCTTCCATGTAATATTCCATTTATATATATATAGAGAGAGAGAGATGATTATAATGTGCCTGATCTGAGGTCAAGAGTATGTATGTGTATACACAGACACACACACACACACACACCACAAAATATTACTTAGTCATAAAAAAGAATGAGATCTTGCCATTTGTGACAACATGGATGGATCTAGAGAGTATTATTCTAAGTGAAATAAATCATACAGACAAAGACAAATACTATATGCTATCACTTAAATGTGCAATCTAAAGAACAAAACAAGTGAACAACAATGAAACAGAAACAGACTCATAAATACAGAGAACAACTGGTGGTTGCCAGAGGAAGGAAATGAAGGGATCAGCATAATATGTGAAGGAGATTAAGAGGTAAAAACTTCCAGTTAAAAATAAATAAGTCAGGGGGATGAAAATATCAATAATATTATAATAACGTTTTATGGTGACAGATGGTAACCATGGTGGTGAACATTACATAATGTATAGCATAGTCAAGGGGTGCCTGGGAGGCAGACGGGTAAGTGCCCAGCTCTTGGTTTCAGCTCAGATAATGATCTCAGGGTTGCGGGATTGAGCCCCATGTGGAGCTCTGTGCTCAGCTCAGAGTCTGCTTGAAGTTTCTCTCTCCCTCTTCCTCTGCCCCTCCCGCTGGTGCTCTCTCACTCTCTCAAAATAAATAAATAAATCTTAAAAAAGGTATAGGATAGTCAAATCACTATGTTGTACAGCTGAAACTAATAGAACTTCGTATATCAACTATTCTTCAATAATAAAAATGTTTTTTTAAATGATTTTTTATTATATTATGTTAGTCACCAAACAGTACATCCCCGGATTCCGATGAAAAGTTCGATGCTCCATTAGTTGCGTATAACACCCAGTGTACCATGCAATACGTGCCCTCCTTACCACCCATCACCAATCTATCCCATCCCCACCCCCCTCCCCACTGAAGTCCTCAGTTTGTTTCTCATAGTCCATAGTCTCTCATGTTTCATTCCCCCTTCTGATTACCCCCCTTTTCTTATCCCTTTCTTCCCCTACCAATCATCCTAGTTCTTATGTTCCATAGATGAGAGAAACCATATGATAATTGTCTTTCTCTGCTTGACTTATTTCACATAGCATTATCTGCTCCAGTGCCGTCCATGTTGCAGCAAATGTTGAGAATTAGTTCTTTCTTATAGCTGAGTAATATTCCATTGTATATATTGACCACAGCGTCTTTTTTTTTTAATTTTATTTTATTAAATTATGTTAATCACCATACAGTACATCCCCAGATTCCGATGTAAA
>NW_023178889.1:0-984 GCF_002007445.2 Ailuropoda melanoleuca
AAAAAAGAAACAGAAGGAAGAAAATTTTGACAAAGTGTAGGCTGAGATTACGAACCCTGGTATAGAACATTTATGTGGCTGGTGACAAGATTCAAGGGATAGTCATGGAGGATTTGGCTGAAATGGAGTATAAATCACTGAGGCTGATGTAGTCGAGAATGGATGGACTAAATCACCAGAGAATCAACACAGCAGTTTTGAATCTCCTTGGCTGATGGCAAGATTAGAGATAAAGAGACAGAATATGCTCCTGGGACAGTAATTTCAGAGTAGCCAGGACTTAGAGGAAAGAAACAAGGAATGGCATGATGCCAAAGGCCAAATGAGCTTTTTCTAGAAGTAGATTGATGGGGAAGCAGAAATGGGGGTTTGGAAGAATGCTGACCTCCTTCCCTTCTGGTCCCATGATAGGTGGAGTGGCAGAAGAGAAAGCCACAAAAGAATCTGTCCTTGAGAGAGTCCAATTTCTGTCAGGGCAAGAATATGAGAAGAGAGAGTTCTCTGAAAAGATGAGAATATAGGAAGTTTATTTACAGTGAAAGCAGGCTTCCAGCAGGCACAAGGGAAAAGGAAGTGGTGGAGTGATGAAGAACCAATGCAGGATCTGGGGGGAGAAGGGCAGTGTAGTGAATTAATGACATGGGAAGGAGTGACATACTTTCACTTAGAAACCAAGGATTTCAGGGCTGAGAGGCACGATCGTAAGTGACTAACCTCAATTGCTCCAACTTTTTAGCAAATGGTTGTGCTGTTAAAACTGGCAGGAAGATCTCTGATGATGTCTGGTAAGGCCTGGGATGGGCTCATGGCCCTGTGAGTCAATGGTAAAAGCCTTAGCCTCTGGAAGGCTGAGCCACGGCATGCAAAGTAGCAGTGACATTCCTCCCTGGTCCACACAAATACTTCCCTGCCAGAAAGATAATTACAGCTTATTAAAGTACTGATATGCTTTTTGCAGAAAGGTATTTTATCTGCGCTTCCAGA
>NW_023178890.1:0-986 GCF_002007445.2 Ailuropoda melanoleuca
GAGCCTGAGAGAGGAGACCGGTTAGAAGGCAAGAAATGATTAGGACCTGAATTTAGACAGTGCCCATGGGAGGAAGAGAGTTAGAGATGTGTCTGAGTTAAAACTGGTGGACCTTGGTGACTGAATGAATGTGGAGGCATAGGCACTGAGGTGGGTAGGGAAGAGGAGAGAGGACCAAAGCTAATACTGCTCTGTCCAGCCCACCAGTATAAGAGGCCACTGGTGTCATTAAAAGTCAGTGGCTCCCGTTGGACAGAGATGGGTTCCCTTAGGCGGGCATTACCAGGCCCTACCTGGTCTGCTAACGATTGCCACCTTGATTTTCCTTCCTTCCATCCCACATCTTGACATGGGGAGGTAGCTAACCAAGGGCCTGGCTCATAGCAAAAGCTCATAAAATGGTAGCTGAGTTCTATTTCATGAAGTTTTACTTGTAGGTTTGGTCTCGGTAGGGGCCACCTGGCTTTGTTCTCACTTGTTGAGGACTTTCATGCTCACTGGTGGGGTCTGCACAGTTTGTGGCATATTAACTAGAGTATGTGTGAAAGTCTGCTCATGTATACAGACAGAGCCCTGCCTGACTATCCAGACCATAGCTGCCTTCCCCTCCCCCACTCCTAATGCTGTTTACAGAACAGCACCTGAACAAATCACAGCCGCATGTTCAAGCCTTGTAGTTTGAGACGGATTATGTTGTAACCTTACTTCCTTCTAATTCCTCCTCAAGAATGAACTCGTGCCTTGCAGCATTCAACAGCGAGTCTGAATCCCTAAAGCAAGTCAGTCAGGTCAGAACCTCAACCACCTGCACAGGTGTTATTTGCCACAAAGCGTTTATCTAAGACTGGCTTCATCCACCGTCTATTGGTGCACATTGTAGGAATGTAGCAAACATGATGGGTGATGGGGAACCCATGTGTTTAGGGTGGCGATGTTACTTTTGACACCACAGCTGACAAACAATCAGCCGATGTCTTGCACTGGCC
>NW_023178891.1:0-8724 GCF_002007445.2 Ailuropoda melanoleuca
AAGCTCAGCAGCCCTGCACAGGCCACTCGGGCTCTACTGCCCCTCAATCGCCAGGATGGCCTCATGCCTGCAGAGCCCCCACCTCTTCTATGCCTGCAGAGACATATTCCGCAAGATGCTTCAAGCAAGGACTGTCCCCCGCCTTACAACCTGCACCCTGCCATGCCACTGTCTGGAGGCGGGCTAGGTAATGGATGGACACTGGCTCTCTGTGGCCTGCCTCCAAGCTGGGCAAGGCCAGGGTACCAATGGGCCTGTCTCAGAGGGAGATGGAAACTTCCTTCTTGCTGAGGTAAGAAATCAGAGAGGCCTGCGAGAAAATAAACGGTTTTAAGTACCCATCAGATGTAAGAACTGGAAAGGAGCCTGAGAGATGATGTAGTCCAGGCGTCTTGACAGATGGGAAAGTAAAGGTGCAGAGAAGGGACCAGCTCTCCTCAGAGCTACCCAGAAAGTTAGCAAGGAAGTCAGAAACATACCCAAAGCTGAGCCAGCAGAGCCCAGGCTCACCCTTCCCCCTCCCTCTCTGTATTTTTCCCTGTCTCTCTGTCTCTGACTCTCTCTGTCTCCTCACCCTCTGCATACAGCAAATGTCCCCCAGGACTCTTCTATCCATTTTATAATACTAACTCAGCTGACCCTACGTAGCCTTATGTAATACAGTTACTCTTAGCACTGATGTTAAATAGCTCTCCAAAGGTAACACTGTTTGCAGAGCCCAGAGCTGGAGTCAAGCCCAGGCAGGCAGGCTGCAGAACAACCTGCAGGGCTTCCTCTATGCCCCATGAGCCCTCCGGAGCAGCCTGGAGACAAGAGCCAATGGGGACAGTTGCCGGACACCCCCTCCTGGCCTCACCTGGAGGTGGCCCTCCACTTCCTGAGCTTCCCTGTAAGGGGACACCTGCAGGGGGCAGGGCTGTTCAGGGGAATAACCCTTGCCCCGCGTTTCTGGTAACACTTCAGACCTGCTGTGCCACGGAGGGGAAGGCCCACGCTGGGAATGAGACCTTTCCAGCCCCTGCTGTCTTTATAATGGGCCACATGGCATCAGGAAACAGCCTCTGGGCTCAGTTTCCCCATCTGAAAATAGTAGAGCTCTCCAGGCTTCTCTGTGGTCAATTCCAGATCAGATAATTTAGGATTTTGATGGAAATGCACCATTTCTTGGCTGGACACAAGTCTTAACACAAGGCTCCAAAAGCTTGCTGGAGAAGCACGCTGATGCTGCCCCAGGGAAAAGAGGTGGCTTTCCAGCCAAGGTTCGGCAAGAACAAAGCACTGAGTGTGCACAGACCAATGTGCCCCTGAAACGCAGGCAGGGAAAGGAAGGATGCATGGAAATGTTGGTTATGCACTGGACACATTGCTTCTGTTATCTTGTCCAAACTTGCAGCGAGCTTCAGGGAAGACATGAGTATTTCCACTCTGCAGACGAGCAAACAAAGCTCTCGTCAATCCAGCGGCTGTCCCAGCCCGTAAGCAGCAGAGCTGGCTCTGTGAAGAGTCCTCAGTCCTCTGCGTGTACTGCAGCCTTCACTGAGACCCTGGGAAACCCAAATTCACTGGTCCCCAGAACTGCAGCTGGAGCTGCGGCAACCAGGAAGCTTAGGAAAGCATCTTTCGGACGGTTTTACGTTCCTGCTCCGGGGACCCAGCGCCTTCCGTCTGTGGCATTTCCTAGCTGACACGACGTACGTGCAGCAGCCCGTTCACCATCCACTCCTGCGACATCACCTAAGCCTGAGAGCTAAAATGCACCTTCCAGATCTATCCTGCACATTCTCCCAAAAAGCTCAAGGTCACCCACCTGCTAGGGAAGGTCTTCTGTAACCTCAGATCAATCCTGGTTCCTGCATTGCTCTGCACTGAAGCCCAGTGCCACACCAACGTGTCCATGGAGGAGGACCGGCCGTATGCTTGGTGGCAGATGCTCCCCCAGAGAGTGAGGACGCAGAGATGAATATGGTGCGAGCGCTGTGCCCAAGGTGCGAGGGGTCTACGTGTGCATGTGGGAAAGGCAGATGACTCTGATTCAAATGACCAGTCCGGGTGAAAACTGCAGGGGTCCTCGGGGCACTGAAGTGGACAGTCCTCAGCAGGAGCTCGAGGGAGACTGCAGGTGGAGGCCTGTTTTGAACCCCAGACCAGGGCACAGACCTGGGTCTCTGACTGTGCCCTCGGGTGACAGCCAAGGCAGAACTCCATAGCCCTGGGCTTTCATCCAGAACCGATGCTGAGCTCCCCATGCACTCTGGACTCCAAGCCTGAGCTCCCCTCTTGCTGTTTTCAGCCCAACCTGCTCTTGTTCTCTCGAGTACCAGCTGCCCATCAAGCCATGTTACCCCGTGTCTAAATCCCCAGTTATTCCGAACGCCACCTTGAAGGCCCCCAATGTAAAGACAGGGGCAAAGAGCTGCAGAAAGGAGATCTGGTAAACCAATTTGCAGGAGCACGTTAAAACTCTCCAAAGATCCAGGAGATGCAAATCCCAATGACCATGGGATAAGTGATTTCACTTTTTAAGTTACGACGATTAAAATTTAACCTGCAAACAGAAATCATGCTTTGGAGACTGTGGTGGGATACCACACTAGCCCCGGCCTCCCTTGATTCTGAAGAACCTTTGGAAAACAACGTGGCAGAGTGAGCCACACGCAAGTTCATGCTCTTGCCTGGTACTCTCACTGCCCAGAAAACAGCCTAAGGAAATAAACCTAAATTTGAAAACTAAATAAATACGTATAGTGGTCAGTTTAAAAATATTTACCCAAGCATTATTTTGAATCATGAAAAACTGGGAACAACCCAAAGTGATCGATAACAGGGGGATGAACTCATAAATCTTGGGCTGTTCGTGCACCAGAACGGTGTGCAGCCACGTAAAATTCATCATAAAAACTCTACCGCGTGTGGGGACAATAGGCAGAACAGATTCTGTGTGTCTATGTGAAACGAAATCAGATGGCGAAGAACAAGTCCTACAGAAAACGGGCCAAAGCGCTCCCATAGTTACGTCAGGATGGAGGGATTACAGGCTAGTTTTTACTATTTTCTAAATATATTGATATAAATTTAAAATAATAACTTCAAAACTTCTTGTAAGATGAGCGGAACACGCACCACTGAGGACAGAGTAGGAAGACTCTGAAAAACCATCTGGAACGTGACTCGGCTTGGGAGGGCCGTGTTCCAGCTCTAGACCAGAAGGATGGGCTGGGGGAGAGGCTTCCGAGAACGCAGTGGCCGCAGCCGTGTGGACAGGAGGAGGGGTCTGCGGTCTGTTCCCCCCATGCTGAGCCCTGAGCCACCGACGACAGGAGCACATGTGGAAGGGTCTGGTCTGAGGGTCACCCTGTCGTACGCTGGTGTATATTATGAAGGAATGGTGACCCCCCCCAGCCCTCCTCAAACATGCCAGCCACTATGGCAGTCTGCACCCCAGAGCCTCAGTGTGGGTCAGTTCCTAATGCCTGGTGAGTGAGGCCAAATGTGGGTCCCCAACACAGCTGTCACCATGTACCCTCGCTTTGGCAAATCGAGGAGCACGAAAGTTATTTAATTGCCAAGTGAGATGTGAGCCCAAGAGCATCAACCAGGACTTTCTGAGTCCCAGTTCAGACTCTGTCAATACCCACCCCTCTACCACCCCCTCCCCACTCCGCTAGCCTGGAAACCCTAAACTCTCTCTGTGTGAGGGGCTGCAATGCCTGCTGGAGCTAAGTCCGTGCCCTTCTGGCCCAGAGCTTACATTTAGGCTGGGAAATTAATGCCCCATCTGCACTGGACCTTGCCCACCACGTATGCACGCAAAGCAGCACACACAGACTTCCTGCACACACACACACGGGCACCCGTGTGCACGCACACACATGAGTACCCACAGCAGGCACAGAGCAGACAGTCCCAGGCACCCTCCTCCTCTTTCCCATGGAACACTGCGGTGACAAGTTGAGGCAGACGTAAATACCTTTTCTCCTCGGTTTCCCTTTTCACCCCGTTCTCCTTGGAGACCCTGCAGGGAGAGGGGAAGAGCAGGAACACATGTCAGTCCAGCTTCTCTGTTCTGAAGGTCGAGGGCCCTCGGACAGCCTGCCTAGGAAGGCGGCGGAGATCCGTCTCCCAGGACTCTCTCTCTGCACAGCTGCCTGTGCTCCTCCCCCAGGTCTGGGCAGCTAAGACTCCCACTGGGGTGCGAGGTGAGCTCTTGGGGCTGGTCTCTGGCTCAGATTACCCAGGTCTTCCTGGCGAGGCTTGAACATCCCCTGGCCCCTGAGCTTACCTGGCCAGTGGTAGTAACGGAGCTTTGGAGTCAGTCCCCCCACCACGCAGAACCTGAAATCCCTTCGTGATCATGACATCCATATCATGAAACCTGGGTGCCTTTAATCTGGCTTCCTCCACCTCCTCTGGGGAGAGGGCTCCTGCCCTGCCCTGCAGCCACTCCACCTTGGTCGGGAGCAGCACCCAGATCCTATGCTAGGCTCTCCCTCCACTCTGAGCAGAGCTGCACAAGTGTCAGCCAAGGTATGGGCTTCTTTGACCACAGGATCTAAATGCAATCACTACCCCCCACCCTGCCCACAGCCACTATCCCCTTTACCACGCTTTACTGTTCTCCCAGCACTAAAGCCCCATGTGACACATTCTCTGCCTCCCCTAAGGAGAACAGGAGCCCCCTGAGGGCGGTGCCTTCATTCCTTCAATATGGCGTCCCCACAGTCTGGAACATGCCTGCCATTTGATGTTCACGAGTGCTTGCTGAATGAATCAATGAGTCAGAGCATGACTGCATCCATCACTGGTTGGCACAAGAACCTTGTGCGAGTGTGGCCTATGCTACTGCCCCCCACTGACATGCAGGCGCAGAGAAGGACACACGCATGCCCTGCTCTTCTGCCACGTATAGGGTATGGAGCAAGATGCCAGGGCCACCAGCGCCTGTGCAGGACACCACAGCTGCTCCCGGGCAGGCTTGAGGGCCAAGCCAACAGCTCAATGCACAGCCCTGCTGCAGAGGTCTGAACACGTCTTGCGTTACTATGGGAACACCCCCTCTCCTCTCCTTTCCCAAAAGAGGACCCTTGGACATTCTGTGCAGAATATGCTAAGAGGACGGAGCCTGCCCAAGCCCACTTACTGATTCGAGGAATAATACCTACACCCTTGTCCCTGGAGAAGAGGCACAGGGCCAGCTCCACACGCCGCTATCCCAGAGGGCAGGGGCAGAGGCTCTGTGGACCCCCAGGTCCCTGGAGGGAGCTGGACATCCTTGCCATTTTAATTCCATCCAAATATCTTGGCCAGACACACAGAGATCGGAGGTGTTAAATGCCCTCCCCAAGTCAGTGCAGGCTGACTCACTTGAAAATGAGCTTTTACGCTGCTCCTTTCATTTGGAGATAATCTCAAATCTCTTAATGAGAACCAAACACAGGGTCAGACACCCAAGAAGCCGCTTTGCTCCTTACACACACGTCTATTTGCTTGTCACTTACTCTGAGGGGCACGCGGTTACTGACCACGCATCACGGGTCTGGCACTGTTCTAGGGGCTGGGGATTAACAGACTCCACACCCTTCTCGACTGGCGGCCTGGACAGGCTAGTAAAAATGGCTTCTTTTGGTCAGGTGTCAGAAACACCTGGGCTGCGGGGTCAAAATGCGATTCCCAGACTTCAACCAAGCTGCTGCATCCCTGTCTAGGAAGGGGGTCCTGGGAATGTGCATTTAAACTCGATCTCCAGGAGGTTCCCAAGTGCCATAACATTTCAGCATTTCTGGCCTAGGAAGAGACACCAACACTTCATTGCCACCGATACGTGATACGCGCAAGGCAGTGGGTCCTCCGTGTACAGACACGGGAGGGCCATGTGTCAGGGGGCCCGGTCGCAATCCCTGCAGAAGGGAACAGGACCCCTTCCCGAGGCTTGCCTTTACTTACAGGAGCTCCAATGTGTCCAGGAGGCCCGGAGAGGCCAGGTGGTCCTTGGAATCCCTGTGGAAGAGTGTGCACAAGAAAGGTGTGGGCAGGGGAAGGAGAGGCAGGGGAAGGAGAGGCGGGGGCAGAGGCAACACCCAGAGACCCCTGCTTCTCCCCTGCCACGTGCTGTCCCTGTTCTACTTAGAGTTCATGCCACCCCCTGCGGGGAGAGCAAGTGTCACCATGATTCTCACCCCCACCTGCTCAAGTTCAAGGAGAAGCTAGAATGTGTTGCCTCCGAGCTATAATGAGGCCAGTGCAACAATTTCCATTTCCACTTGCCCTGCGCCCCGTGGCCTTCCCATGATCCGGCCAGGATCTGTGCCCAGCTTCTGAGCAAACTGCGGGATTCCTGCAGCTCCTCATTCACACTCTGCCCGAGGGCCAGAGGGGCCTGGACAAGTCCTGACGAGGCCCAAAGCGGGCTGCTGAGCCCTGAGGCTCGTCTGCTGCCTGGACCCTCAGATGCTGTGGACTCGAAGCAGCAATGTGGAAATGTCTCTTAAAATCTATTAAAATTAGAATGTGCATTTCTTCAGTCAAAGGTATCCCAATTTTGGTGCTCTATTCTATTGAAATAAGCCTCAGTACGCAAAAAGTGCACACACACACACACACACACACACACACATACATGCATACACACATATACACGCATACACACGCACACATATACGCACGCATACACACATACACACATATACACACATACACACACATACACACATATACACGCACACACATATACACGCACACACACATATACACACACATATACACACATACACACACGTATACACACATATACATGCACACACATATACACACATACACACACACACACATACACACACATACACGCACACACACATACACACACGTATATACACACATACACACGCACACACATGTATACACGCACACACATACACGCACACACATATACATGCATCCACACATACACGCATACACACATATACATGCATACACACATACACGCATATACACATACACACATATACACGCATACACACATATACACACATACACACATTTTTTTTTTTTTTTTTTTTTTTTTACACACACACACACACACACACACACCCCGTATGCATTTACTGCTGTCTTGATTTTAGTGAAAAATGAAATTAGAAACATCATTTAGGGCCATAATAAGAAGGTTACGTAGGTTATGAGGCACCCATATCATGGAAGGAAATGCATCGATGAAGAGAACGGGTGTCGTATGTGAGGCTATGACACCCAAGCGTGCGTGCAGTTACATGGGAAGCGTGGGTGGGGACGTCACGCACGTCTACTCTACACCTAAAGCAAGGTTTTGCACCAAGATTTATCCCCGGGAAACATCGGAGGGAAGCGACACTTACCCGCATGCCCACCTCGCCCGGCAGCCCCGGCTCTCCCGGCTCTCCTGGCTCCCCCTGCACACACAACACAGTGCTGGTCAGAACCCAGTGGGACACAGGCCCGGGCACGCCAGCGCAGCCCAAAGCCTCGGGGACATCGCGTCTGGAACTCAAAACCCATCACAGACACAAGGTAACCACCCGTGAAAGGAGACCCAGTCTGCCCTTGGAGACGCCCCGTGAGCCAAGGTGCTGGTCTTCATTGCAAGGGGCACAGCTCAACCCTCCTCACTCCTGCTGCTCGAGGTCAGCAGAACTAGATTCAGACACAACAGCGGAGAAAACAGAGTGACTGGAGTGACAAGGAGGGCCTTCTTCATGGAGGGGCCTGGCCATCTGGGGGGGAGCGAGAGAGCATCTGCAGAGTATGGAGCCCCCCTTTCTCTCCTGGTCTCCAAGCAGGCCTCCTGTCCTGGGGTGCGAAAGGCTGAGGACGTAGGAGGTGATCGTGGTCAAGGCTCCCACTCCGAGGCCTGCCCACACGTGGTGAACACCACCAAGGGAACACCCAGAACCGACCTCCCTTGGGTTCCTGGTGAGGACGATCCCTTCACGCTGGAGTAGCCTGGCCTGCCCAAGTTGATCCCTTTCGGTCTGGTTTTCTGGAGCATGTTCTAACTCAGAGGCAGGAATGGAAAGGTGGAGTCGGGGAGCTGATAAGAGGGAGGCTGGGGGCCACATGCAGGGGACGGGGTGCTGCTTAGGTCCCTCCCCGACTCCTCAAGCTATGAACTAGAGACCTGGGCGAATCCCCCACTTTGGGCCTGGACTTCACTCCAGGCCTGGGCTCCAGGACAACAAAGACCTCCCATGCAGAACTGCTTGTCAGCTGAGTGAGAAACTCGCCTGCAAGGGCTCGCAGGCAGTGCCCGTGGCTATAGCTGCAGCTGCTGTCGCTAATATGATTAGGCTGACCTCTGGGGACCTGGGAAGGTCGCAGTACACATGAGCCCCAGCTCACACCTGGCCCCTGGCAGAGGCCGCCCCACTCAAGGACATGGGCTCTGATCAGGGGGCTGCCAGTGGGGAGGACAGTGGGAGCAGACGTACCCGCATGCCTTTGCTGCCGTCTCTTCCAGGGGGACCGGGCAGGCCCAGGGAACCCTACGGCAGAGAGAGAGAGCACTGGTCAGTGCAGGATAAAGAGCACAGGGAATGCAGAGTCTCAGGCTTCACTGGCAACCTACCGCATAGGTTGGGGTCCACATTTTAACAAGACCCCCAGGGGTCCATATGCACCTGCCAGGTCCACGCCTCTCCCCTAACTCACAGTGTGGCCCTTCCTTGCTCCGGGCTCAGTGTCACACACCCAAAGCAC
>NW_023178892.1:0-990 GCF_002007445.2 Ailuropoda melanoleuca
GCCTCATGGCAGCATCCCTCCATCCACCTGCACATTTCATCTCTCTCCTCCGATGGGGTCCAACTGCCCACTGTCACGCAGGGGGCATGCTCTCTCTCAGCCGGAGGAGGGACAGAGGCCACTGCAGGTCCAGTTCCTCTTGAACCTGCTGTCCTCTAAGCCTCCACCCTCTGCCCTAGGGGCCGGGTCTGTCCTGGAGTCTGCACCCCCTGCACTGGGTTCTCCATCTGCCTGAGACCCTGAATCCTCTGCCCTGCTCTCTGGGTCTGGGCTGAGGCTCCTCCTCCTAGGCCCCTCATACTAGTTCTCTTCTTTCTAAGGATGCAGGACCCAAGGATTCAGAGACAAACGCATCTCAGCTGGGACCATCCCTGCAGCACCACATCTGTGCCTCTGACCCGGCGGGATCTCACCTTCTGAGGCCTTAGACTGGCTCTTCTGCACACTAGGAAGCCCAGGTGCCGGCGAGCAGGAACCTGCAGCTGGTGAGCAGTGGTCTCAGGGAGGCACCCTGCTCCTGGAAAGAAGGCCCACACAGCAGACGCAATTAGCAACCCCTATGATGGAGTCAAGTTGAGGAAAACTCAAATGTTTTACTTTATGGAAGGACGCACAAGGCCTCATCTGAGTTTGAAGAGTAACCTTTAGTAGGACCCCAATTATCACCAGACAAGGAGCTGAGCACTGCCTTCTCTCATAATAGTCCCCGCTCTAGAATCACACGGATTGTCTGCTCTGTCGCTTTTATTCCCTTAGTGAAAACGCTGAGGGCCCGCTATCCGCCTGTACTACATGCTGCAGATACATCAGGGAACAATATAATCAGAGTTCCCCGACCTTGTGGAGCTGTAGTCAAGCAGGGAAGGCAGAGGGCAACCACAAACTTGATGGATTTCGGGAACGTTAGTTAGAAAGGCGGAAGTGCTAGGCAGGGGGAAAAAGACAGAAGGGTCCCCCGGGGTTGACCAGCTGTGCGACTTTGGACAGGTG
>NW_023178893.1:0-2858 GCF_002007445.2 Ailuropoda melanoleuca
CCAGTGTGTATTAGTTTGCTAGGGCTGCTGTAATGGGGCACCACAAGCTGGATAGCTTAAGCCACAGAAGCACGTTGTCTCATGTTCTGGGACAGGAAGTCCAAAGTCAAGGTGTCAGCAAGGCGGTTCCTTCTGAGGGCTGGGAGGCAAATGTTCCACACCTGTCTTCTAGCTTCAGGTTCTGTGCTGGTAATCCGTGGTGTTTCTTCACTCTGAGCCATCCCCCAACCTCTGCCCTCATTTCATGGACAGGACGTTCTCCCTGTGTGCTTGTCTGTGTCCAAATCTCCTCTTTTTATAAGGACACCAGTTGGGTTGGATTGGGCCCTACCCTAATGACCTCATCGTAAGTAATCACATCTGCAACGACCTTATTTCTAAATAAGGTCACATTCTGAGATATTAGTGACGTGGGAAACAGAGGCAAAAGAAAAATTAAATTTCCTTACTGCCTACAGCCCACTGACAAGTCCTTCAAACGGGCAGAGTGACCTTCCTCTAGGAACTCAGCTGCCCCGATGCTGACACTTTGCTGAGGGCAAAGGCAATCTTAGCCTGACCCCCAGGATCCTGTAAGTCGACTTTAACACATAAAAATTCCTTTGGAAACTTCCTTTATTTCTACCCCTCAAGATACATGTTGGCAATCATCCCCCAAGTATAGGACCCACTGATACACATCTGAAGGGTCTCATGACTGAGGGTTTACTAAACAGGAATAAATGACCTCTTCCTAACAATAGCTAGG
The DNA here is from genome assembly GCF_002007445.2 of Ailuropoda melanoleuca. Classification (NCBI taxonomy): domain Eukaryota; kingdom Metazoa; phylum Chordata; class Mammalia; order Carnivora; family Ursidae; genus Ailuropoda; species Ailuropoda melanoleuca. The sequence goes on from NW_023178893.1 coordinate 749, forward strand.
CCCCTCAGGATCCTGGAAACCTTGCTTCCAAAATTTCTTAGACACTTTGGTTATCTCTAACCTCCCCCCAACTTGAGAGCATATAATGGGCCACTCCTCATGACCCCAGTGCAGCTCTTTCTGCCCACGGGTCCTGTCCCCGTGCTTTAATAAAACTACCTTTTTGCAGCCAAGACATCTCAAGAATTCTTTCTTGGTTGTTAGCTTCAAACCCTAAAATCTTTCCTACGTCACCAGGGGTTAGGATTTTCACGTATGCGTTTGGGCAAGCACAACCCAACCCATTACAGGAAACCACTGATGGAGGCTAGGGGCATGTTACTACAATAGCCGAGGCAGCCCCTTGACGAAGAGCCTGTCAGCCCAAATGGCAGGTACACCAAGGCTGAGACTCCCTGGGGTAGACCTGTCTTGGGGAGGTTACTTTCCGAAAGGATCGCTTGCCAGGAAAGGGCAAAACAACCACCTGGAAAGAAACTTTCCGTTTTTGTTTTGAGCTTGTCTATGTCCAAAAGCTTTGGGGCTCTTTTGTTTGTTTGTTTTTAAAAGTTTACCCAAATCAGTTTTTTTTTTTTTTAAGTGCAAAATTCCTTCTATCATCTTCCCGTTCCATTCCCAGCCCTTATCGGTATTGCTTCAAAATTCTCCACGAGCGCTGCTGGCGTTCTGTTTTCTATACCTTGATGTGTGCCGAGGCAGATTAATGCTACTTCTAAAGAAATTCATTTTCTCCTCCCTGGCAACAAAGGTGATACACAGGAGAAATAAATCACAGGAAACAACCATTAGCCCAAGAGTGAGCTCCGCCAGCTGCTACAGAAAGAACGCAGGTTCCAGTTGCTTTAACGTATATTTCAGCTGGGAGACCAAGTGGTAAATAAAAATTAAAATTAACATCTAAATGAACTCTGATGGCGGTTGAGGATTTTTGTAATTCACATGATTAAACGTGAGATGGAAAAGAGAAAGGATTTATATTCAAACTTCCCCATGACACAACCACTTAGTACATGTAATTAGCAATATGAGCCAAATATTTCATTCCTGGCATCCCCCCCATCCCAACTTCTTCCCCCCTTAGTGACCCAAAAAACAGAAGGAAATTGTTCTCAGGTGAGAAATAAGATAGCAAATTTAAAATTACTTCCTCTCCTAACTTTTGCACAAAATCAGTGTATCATGGTCCATGCCAACGAGAGCAAATGTGTTTCTTTTCAGGGGGTGGAAAAGCATATCACAGATAACCTAGTTCAACACCTTCATTTCATCAATGAGAAAATGGAGACTCACAGAAAAGCAATTTGTCCAAAGACGTGGAGAGAGGTCAAGCAGGTGTTGGCCTGGAGCTCGAGCCCCCACATCTCCGTCCACTGCTATGAGATGCAGTTGGGGTTCTTTTGGGCATCTCATTAATGCCTTAAAGCCTCCAGCTCCGTCCTTAGGCCTGGGAAAAAGGGGCCTCACTCTGGGCTGCACACTATAGAGGGCCTTGCTCTGGTCCTCGCACAGCTGAGCCCTCCCCCCCTCCAGAAGGCCAGGAGTCCACAGGGCTGGGGGGATGTGCCCACCGGGAGCCCCCGGCCCCCAGCTGTCCAGACTTTCAAGGATCTGGTACAACAGAATGCCTTCCAGGTGACCCTGCACATCCTCCCAAGGCTGGGGAAGGCTCTTCAAAGGTTTGTCCCCAAGAGAGGGTCACATCCCTGTAGGTTAGGATGTCCAGGTGCTGTGCTGGAGGCTTCTCGTGGGACAGACAGAGCCAGGGCCAGGGAAAGGGGCCAGGGCCTGGAAGGTTGGGGGCTGGGGCCCAGAAGCCAGCATTCCCTGCTTAGCCACCAGCCAGTGCTGACCTTACAGGATTCCAAAATCCCACGTCGGCACTTGACTCTCCGGGTCGGTATGTAGGTGCGTGCACAAGGCAGGATGAAACATACTGCCCTGAGCAGCTGCCTAGCTTGATGGATCTTGGGCCCCACAAATGTTAGCAGTGAGGTAACTGGAGNACAGACAGAGCCAGGGCCAGGGAAAGGGGCCAGGGCCTGGAAGGTTGGGGGCTGGGGCCCAGAAGCCAGCATTCCCTGCTTAGCCACCAGCCAGTGCTGACCTTACA
>NW_023178894.1:0-994 GCF_002007445.2 Ailuropoda melanoleuca
CTGGTCATATATAGCAACCAGCACATAGCAGGTGCCCCTTGTACTTGTAAGATAACATAGCTTTTGGGACCCTGAAGGGTTGAACTAAGACCAGTGTTAAAGTTCATTCAGAACAATTTCAGAATGGTCTTTCTAAAAGAGTTGTCTGGAGACATGGGCGGCTACCCCAGGAGGTACCATGGTTCTTATGCCTGGAGAGCTGCGAGCAGAGATCGCCTGCCCATTTGTAGGATAATTATAGGGGAAACTCAGACACACAATGGGGCATTGCAGAACTAGAAGGGAATGCCTTTGGATCATTGCAATGGGAGAATGTTGAATTTAGCTCTTCTGGATCCTGAATCAAGCCTTGCTGCTTCTGGGAAGAGGGGATGGGTGAGTCTCCACTCGGGGCTACCGTCTAGTGTAAGCAGAACCAATGTAAGTGAGATAAGGATGAGCCATGGCTCCAGTCCCTGCAAAGTGCAACGGCCGAGGAGGCCCCAGGGTGCCCAGGAGGCTTGCCCCTGTGACCCCCGAACGCAGGCTCTCTCTCTTTACTTCCTTGTTGGCTCCCGTTGCAAGTGGTGATTGCTTGTTTCATTTATGTGGCTGTTTGATCGTATTTTGACTCCTCCACCGTGTTAATTCTGTGAGTACAAGACTGGCTCCTTCGAGCTCACCCCTCTATTGCCAGCACTCGGGGAATGACGGCTACATAGCAGGTGCTCAGTAAGCACTTACACCAGTAGATGGAGGGAGGCTCTAAACCAAGCAGGTGAGGACGTAGCACTGAAAAGAACTGAATTTCCACAGCTGAGGCCATCGCTATGTTACCATCCGTGTCCGCCCGCTTCCTCCATCCCTCTGAAAGTCTCTGCAGGCCTGGCCCCCAGCTATCCAGTCCTGTTGTGTTAGGCTGAAAATCACTCTTTTTCATTCATAGGAAGGCTGGGAGTCCATCTCTTTTTCTTAAATTGGGTGGTCCTGGTGTTCACCCTGGCACTTCTGAGTA
>NW_023178895.1:0-1001 GCF_002007445.2 Ailuropoda melanoleuca
CCTCCACCTGATCATCTGGTTCAAGCCGACTTTCCACGGGTTCATTATCCAATTCACGTAATCACTAAACGTGATGGTCAGGGAACTTAAAGAGAGAAACAGAATTATCCGCTTCGAGCAAAAGTCCCTTGTGTGGGCAGCAGTGGGCTGCACAGACCCCTGTGTAAACTGCTTTAACCATGACCTTGAACCATCCAGCCAAGAAGGACTGACAAGTGCAATCATGGAAGGGGCAGTTGGGAAGAGCGGTGCATTTGTCCAAACACACTTGGGACCCCCACCTCTCCCCCAATCCCTGCGCTGCAGCCACCCTGGCCTCCTGCTTCCCTGCATGTGGCAGGCTGCAACCATTCAGGGCCCTTTGCAGCTAGACTTCCGTCTTCCTCAACTCCCCTTCCCAAGTCCTGTCACCCTTCTCCTCTTTCCTTAAATGCCACCTCCTCAGAGAGGCGCTGTGTCATCCCATGTAAAGTAAGATCCTCAGTGGTTCTCCTTCTGCCCCATTTCTGTCAGAGCGCTAGGACGTGCAGTCAACAGGTCCACTCCCTGATTCTGCATGGGGAGGGACTGCCACCTGTCCACCTGTGCTCACTCCCCTCTTCTCCTCACCACTGGAACCCTGACTTTGTCGTGGGTGCCATGTGGCCTTCAATAAATATGCCCCTCCTCATGTTGCAGGATCACAGGGTTCTTGTCTCACGGAGTGGAAGAATGAATCTTGTGGACACAACAGTATGAAGTGATGTGAAAGTTTATCAAGTGAAGGTGAGAGCAGAAAGGAAAGGAAAAGCTGTCTAGAGTGAGAGGGGTCCTGAATGGGTTGCCACTAAAGGCTTTTAGGGCTGGTCTTTTATTGAAAATTTGACCAGGGAGCTTGTGGCCTTGAGATTCTTGTGCCGTCTTGCTTTGAGCAAGGACAATTAATAACACCTTAATGACTTACTTCTTTGAGGTTTGGTTATTTTCTGTGATCACACTGTAGCCGCCAAAAAAAAAAAAAA
>NW_023178896.1:0-3623 GCF_002007445.2 Ailuropoda melanoleuca
CATATTCCAGACCTATCATTTCACCCCTGAATACTTCAGTATGTATCTCTAAAAAACATGGGCATTTCCTTATATAACCATGATGGCATTATCACACTTATGAAATTAACAATAATTCTGTCTTATCACCTAGTATCTGGTCCATATTCAAATTTCCTAGGTCGCCTTGAGACTTTTGTTTTGGTAGAAGTAGCATCCAGTCAAGATTCACTATATTTGTTTGACATGTTTCTCAAATCTTGTCTGAACGAGAGCAATCTCCCCTCAATTACTCCCTCTCATTGTCTTCTCAAAAAAAAAAGTCACTTGTCTGTCTAATATTCTAGATTTTCTGATTGCTTTCTTGTGGTGCCATTTAACTTGTTCCTCTATCCCCCAGATTTCCTAGTCACTTGGCACTAGCTCTGAAGTGTTGATCAGATGCAGTTTGTAGACATTTTTGGCAAGACTCTTTCATGGTCTTACGGTGTACTTGCTATTGCATCCCCTCAGGAGGTGCACAATGGCTGGGTTGTCCTCCTCTTCAGTGATGCTAAAAATCCACCAGTGGGCTCAGGTGGTGACAATGAGCATTGCCTTTTTCAAGGCATGATAGACAAATTAGAGTATGATCCAATGAGGGAGACTGATGGTGAGAGGATGGAAACCCTGTGGTGTCAGGAATACGTGAAGAGATTGAAAAGACTTGGTTGATTGTACTTGTTTTCTATTGCTGCCATGATAAATTACCATCAACTTCGTGGCTTAATGCAACAACCATTTNTGTGAAGAGATTGAACAGACTTGGTGATTGTACTTGTTTTCTATTGCTGCCATGATAAATTACCATCAACTTCGTGGCTTAATGCAACAACCATTTACTCTCTTGCAGTTCTGGAGGTCAGAAGTCTGGGTAGACTTGACTGGGTTCTCAGATCAGTGCCTCACAAGCCCAAAATCAAGGTGTTGACAGGGCTCTGTTCCTTATAGGAGGCTCTTGGGAAGAATCTGTTTCCAAGTTCATTCAAGTGTTGACTGAATCCCGTTCCTTGTGGTTGTAGGGCTGAGGACCCAATTCCTTTTCTGTTTGTCAGCTGGAGCCAGTCTTTGGTCCTAAATTTTGCCCTCGTTCCTTCCCCTGCTATCTGTGTGGCCTCCCTTCGGCAATAGGTGGTTGAGTCCCTTGCAAGCTATGAGTATTTCTGACTTCTGTTGCATCTCTCTTGCCTGCAGCTGGAGAATGTTCTCTGCTTTTTAAGGGCTCATGTGATTACATTGGCCCCACCTGGTTAATCCACACTAATCTCCCTGATTTTAAGGTCCTTAACCCCACTTTCATCTGCAAAGTCCCTCTTGCCTCTTGCCATGTAACATAACATATTCACATGTTCCAAGGATTAGATAATTGACATCTTTGGTGGACCATTCTGCCTACCACAGTGGGGTTAAGTCAGGGTGGTGGAATTTGCTAACTGGCTCCAAATGTTTGCCTCAAAGGTATAGGGAGGCAGGCTTGGATGCAATATAAGGCAATACTTTCGGAAGACCTCAGCTCTGCCAGAACAGTATGGCATTACCAGTAGCAACATGTAAGCAGAGGCTGGCCAGCCCATATGTCAACCATGTGGGAGGCAAGCCCCCTGCAGTGGTTCATAAGTAGATAGTATAAAACGGTGGTTAAGGGCATAGACTCTGGTTAACTGTGGTGAAGGGCCAGACTGCCTAGGGTTGAAACCTGAGTTTGACCGTGGCCAATTATGTAACCTCTCTATGCCTCAGTTTTCTGATCTGTGAAGGGGAGGTAATAAACCAGCCTTCAAAGATTAGTTATTATTTTCTGAAAGGAATGAAACTTTGTGCAAGTCACTTGAAAGTTCAAAATCCTGTAGATACGGAAGGTGGTGCTTCCCCACAGTTGTTTCCATCATTTTTGCAAGGCCATTTTATACATTTGCAACATGTTTTCTTAACACACAGATGAACAGACTCTTGGTTATCAAAAAATGATTATATGTCATCACAAAGTAAAAATTAGATGATGAAAAATTTCATATTTTCCAAGAAACAGAAGACAAATCCAAAGGTCTTTGCATGGCATTCAAGGTCCAGCTCACCAGCCCAAGCTTACTTTACCGTGCAGCCTTTGGTCTGGCCTTGTGTCACCTCAGGGCCTTGGCTTATGCTGTTTTTCTTGCCCGAGATGGCTTTTTCTTCTGTTCTCCACTGGTTCTCTCTCTACACATTCTCTAGTACTTGGTTTAAATGATTCCTTTTCCATGAAGCCTCTTCTCAATTCTCAAAGTCAGAACCCATTTTTTTCTTTTACTTTTATGCTTGTATTTGTAATTTGTAGTTTATATGTATGTTTTCCTATTAGATTGTAAGTTTATTAAGGGCAGNGATACCTTTATGCTTGTATTTGTAATTTGTAGTTTATATGTATGTTTTCCTATTAGATTGTAAGTTTATTAAGGGCAGGGTTTTGTTTAATTTATCTCAGTTTTCTGTCCAGCACAGCTTTTTTATGCAATATACTCAAATATTTGGGGCACCTGGGGGGATGGGGTAACTGGGTGATAGACATTACAGAGGGCACGTGATGTAATGAGCACTGGGTGTTATATAAGATTGATGAATCACTGATCTCTACCTCTGAAACCAAGAATACATTATATGTTAATTGAATTTAAATTTAAAAAATGAAAAAAAGAAAAAACAAATATGAATTAATTGATAATAAAGATAGAAAAGATGCTCAATCTCATTCACAATTAAGGTCATTCAAATGAAAATAATATTGAGACAGTATTTGTTTTCCTCATCAGATTGTCAAATATTGAGAAGTGGGATAAAGTGCCAGTATCAACCACAGTGTAGGAAAACAGACATTCTCATACATTGTTGGTAAGAGAGTAATCTGAGCAGTCTTTTTATAGGATAATCTGGCAGGATCTATGAAAATTAAAAGGATGAGTACTCTTTGACTCAGAAATTCCACTTTTTGTAATTTTTCTTATAGATAATTGCATATACGATATAAACATACACATGTAATTCATTACATCATTTATAATAGCAAAAAAATGAACAGACTAGAAATAGCCTAAGTTTCTATAAGAGGGGGCTGTTTCAATAATTACAGTACACCCATGTAATGGAATACTTATGCAGCCGTTTAAATGAATTGTCTATATTTGTTGATACGGAGAAATGTCTAATCAATATAAAGTATGAAATCTTAGGAGTAGAGTGGAATTCATATATGTAAAAGAACATACATGAGTGTCTACTATACCTGTATATCCAGTTTATTTCTGAAGGAAACACAAAAAACCTTTAAAAGTAATTACCTTTAAGGAGTGGAACGATTGTTGAGAAGTGCAGAGGGGAAATAGGAAACCAAAAATCTGTCTCTGTCTCCCTTCTCTCTTTCCTTTTATCAAGGGCATGTATTACTGTTATAATAACGACCAGTTTTATTCATTCATTTATTTATTTATTTAATTATTTATTTATTTATTTATTGAGGGGGTGGAGGGAGTGCACAAGCCGGGCGAGGGGCAGAGGGAGAGGGTGAGAGAGAGAATCCCAAGCAGGCCCCACACCCAGCTCAGAGCCCGATGTGGGGCTCGATCCCAGGACCC
>NW_023178897.1:0-1002 GCF_002007445.2 Ailuropoda melanoleuca
CCCACCTAGGTAAACTAGCTTACACAAGAGGTTTCACCATCATGGCCATGTTGGGGCTGGTGGATATTTGCCTGAAAGACTGGCATTCCAATCTGCAGGACCTGGTCTCTGTAGTGTCCTCTTTGCCTGCCTTCATGACAAAAATGCAATTACTCCCCATTGAGACACCTCAGTGACCTAAAAAACGTACCTGTGGATATTCTATTACCATTCTAGGTTTTTCAAAGACCTCAAGAAACATGCTGAGTATTGGCACATTATTCCAGCCACCAGCAGACACAGTGGAGAAGGGGACTCTCAAAATGGAAAACCATAAGAAGTCACCAAAAGACGAGCCCGATCAAGGGACTTCAAAAAGGCCAACACAAGTACGTTGGTAACCAATGGAAATCAGCACTGCGATCAAGAAGTCCAACAAAGAAGATGGAAGGACCACAAAGACATGCCTCTTGTCTCATGGAGCCTCCAAGAATCAGGCATAGACACCGGCACAAACGAGCTAGTCTGGAGGACAAAAAGGAGTCCTAACACACTTGATTAACTGATCTCAGGACTGGGCCAAGTGAAATCTCTCGACGCAAAGTAAAGAAAATCAAGGATGGGAAACAACAAGTGGTCCATATGCTTCTGAGGACCTGAAGATTCTACGAGTCCTAATTCTTTGCTGACCAAAAGGCAGCAGTATTCCAAATTGCCATTCACCTCTTTACAAAAGTTGTAGCAGGCCCAAGAGAAAGGCATTGGGGGCCCGCTGAAACACAAAGCCAATCATGCTTACACTCCTAGGGGAAGGGAGACATGGCCAAAGCCACACCTGGAAAAGACCCAAAGCAAAAAGAAGGGAAATATTTACCCATCCAGACCGACCAACACAAAAATGCCACAAGCTACAAAGCTTTGGTTTCCCATATCCAAAACCCAGGGCATCTAGGGCTCATGTTCTGGCCTACTGCACAACACCTAGAAACCTAGATGTCAAAGAAAGACGCAAACAATGCCAAA
>NW_023178898.1:0-1009 GCF_002007445.2 Ailuropoda melanoleuca
AAAAGAAAGAGAAAATGTTGAAAGAACAAACTAGAAGAGAAAATCATCTTACCTATCGAGGAATGTGAATAAGAATCATAGCTGACTTCTCATCACAACACACGCAAAGAAGGAGTACAGTGAAACGAAATATTTAAGGTGTTGATTGAAAAGGAAAACCACCTACCTAGAAATCTATTGCAGTAAAATAGGAACAAAAAGTAAAGACTCTCTCAGACAAATAAAAGTTGAGCAAATTCATCTCCAGGAAATCTGCCGCGCAAGAAATGTTAAGAGACGTCCCTTAGGCAGAAGGAAAATAACATGCATGGGTCAGAAACATGGGTCTACCCAAAGAAAGGAAGAGACTCGTGACGTAAAATGGAAGTAAAATGACATCTTTTATGTTTCCTATTCTTGTGTCATCTGAAAGATGACTGTTCTGTAAAACAGGATAGCACAATGTACTGAATCATCTTAGCACACAGATAGGTGAAAGGGAAGACAGAAGTAGCCCAAGCAATGGGAGGGAGGAATTAGGAATACTCTGTGATAAGGTACCTGCAGCACTACACATGAAGCCATATAGTGTTATCTGAGGGTGGACTTAGCTTAGTAAAAGTGTATATTGTAAACTCTAGGGCAACCACTGGAAACAGTTTGAGAAGCAGTATAAGCAATATGCTAAAAGAGGGGAAAACAGGTGCAAATATCAATCCGATTATACCAATAATCACTTTTAATGAGAATGGCCTAAGCACACCCACTAAAGAGAGATTTTCTGAGTGGACAAAAGACAGACCCAAGTATAAGTTGCCTACAGGAACCTCACACTCAACACAAAGACTCACATAGCTTAAAACTAAAGGGATAGGAAAAGGTTTACCATGCTAACACTAGGCCAAAGAAAGATGCAGGAGCTACATTAATTTCAGATAAAGCAGACATCAGAACAAGGAAAATTGCCAGCAATAAAGAGGGGCATCACATAGTGATTAAGGAGTCAATTCTCCAAGAGGACAAAAAAAAA
>NW_023178899.1:0-750 GCF_002007445.2 Ailuropoda melanoleuca
GGTAAATCCTATCAAAACTGCTTGTGGCAATGGAACGAAAAGGCCAAAAACATGTCCGTCTGAAACAGCGCCGTACGGGGATTGTCTTAGCAGTATCATCACCCTTCGTGAATAGGGAAACATGAGGGAAAGTGGTCGCGGAAGCCTGCCGAGAGTGCCACATAGTGGCCTCTGAGACACCACACAATCCAGGGAAATATCAACGAACATCATCTCTCATGAGTAAGGGAGCATGAATGAAAAGGATCNAGGATCAGGAAATTTGAGGACTCAGCACCCTTCTTATTGTTAATAAAGCAGATCGTACAGGAAAGCACCTCCAGCTAACTTCATCCTTTTCACGGGGACCCCGTTTCTCATTGGGTGCATGGGCCTGGGAACGATCCAACACTTAGTGCCAAGAAACAAAGTGTCATAGGGGAGTTAAGATGGCGGAGGTGTAGTGGTCCCCATTTTCAGCCATTCCCCTGTGTTGAACTGGATAGGTACCAGACCAGCAGGAACATTCACGGAATCAGCCTGAGACGCTGGAAGATACATCTAGATCTCTACAAATGAACATCCCCAGCGCTGAGTATCGAGGTACGGAGTTGGGAGCCTTGAAACCACGCACAGATATCGGAATGAAAGATAAGTGGGTGGGAGCCTCCGTGTCAGGGCACCAGGAAGCGGTAGCCATCTGCACGGGGGAGCGGACAGTCCTCGGTCCCGCATGCTTGAGACAGCAGACTAGATCGGGAGCTCCGGGAT
>NW_023178900.1:0-1010 GCF_002007445.2 Ailuropoda melanoleuca
ATAAGTGTGTGTCCTATTTCATTAGTTGGCAGGTATGCACCTCCATATGTATGTCATACAAATGATGCCCACAGTCCTTTTAGTCCGTACACTGAATGGGTAACTAAGCTCAGTAACACTAGCAGGCCAGCTAGCTCTGTCTGTATAGACTCTTGTTTATATCCCGTTACAAATAAGTGTCTTGCTTTCCATTGTTCTTTGTCCTTTACCAGCTTTTTCCTTCACACGTAGGCCTTCACTGATTTCTTAGTTTCATCTGCAGTCCTAACTAGAATTCCTTTGATTCTTCACATTTTTTAATCATTCTGATTCTTCCTGTGAGACTGCACTCAAGATGTAAAAGGGGATTATGTCAAATGTCAGTTGCAAAATGACCTTGATAGACTGTTGTAAGTGATATGGAAATGCAGGCAGCCTGGCTGGGATCATCTCTGCCCCCCTGCAAGGTGTCCCAAGGGGAGGCCGCTGATCTGACAGGTAGGCAGATGTGGCCTTCCTCCCTCACAGCACTGTCTCCCCACAGCTATTTGCTTGGTCCAGGGGACAGTGATCCTCACTGAGGGAACCACTCTTAGGTCAAGAGCCCAGAAGTAATTGTAGTCCCCAAGTGAACAACCAGAGTATAAATGACAGAGAAATGCCCAGGAACGTCCGGGACCATTGAAAACACTATAGACTCAACACTGAACTGACAAAAACAGCTGTTTCTTTCTCTTAAGTCAGTGAGTCTCAAATTTAAGGAGTAGAACATGAAACTGCTTTTTACCATGAAAAATCTGTGGACTCCCACACAACAATAGTACACTTCAGTGCATTTAATGTGGAGTAGACAGACAGCTTAGAGCATATGAATGGAAACAGGTCCATCTTTTCAATACTTCATAGCTTCCCCTGGGGGCCTTCAGGCCATGAAATGAATATCATTGCTCCAAAAGTAGATCCAGCAGAGAGTCAAGTCAAAGTAGTGGTGGGAACCACGAACAGCTATACAAATTTTATTCATTACTTTG
>NW_023178901.1:0-1017 GCF_002007445.2 Ailuropoda melanoleuca
CTGCGGCTACGCCACCAGGTCCAGGAGGGTCTGCATCGCCTCAGCCTGCTGCTCCGGGACTCGGGGCAGCCGCCCCAGCAGCGCGAGCAGCCTCTGAACGTGACGGTGTGCCGCTGTGGCCAGGACGGTGCCTGCCTGCCAGGGGCCGCTGCACGGCGTGTGGGGGGCGCGGGCGTCAGCCTGGGCGCCCTGGTCATCATGCTGGCCAGCGTCATCCTGTTCCTCTGTGAGTGCCCACGTGCTGACACCTGCTGCCCGCAGGCCCCGCCCGCCCCGATGTCCAGTCCAGCCTCAGCTTGCTGGCCGGGCACCCACCTCTTCCTGTCTGCCCTGCCTCCTCCCCCCTTCAGTGCTCGCCCTGCCAGTGGCCCTCGTCGCAAGGTCCCGGCAGCAGTCCGGGGACAAGGGATATCTGCAGGGGCTTCAGGATGACCTCCGGGACAACATCCTCAACTACGACGAGCAGGGGGGCGGAGAGGAGGACCAGGTGAGGGGAGGGCGTTGGGGATGTGGTGGGCTGGAAATGTTGAGCAGTGGGCAAGGTCCCTGAAAAGCCTAGGCTGTGGGCCCCCACCCAGCACCCCCAACCCCCCCCACTCCGGTCCAGGTCCTCGCCCCCCAGGTGCTCCCCGCACAAGGTGCCTGAGAAGGAAACCCCACCCTGTGATTGATCGGGGCTGAATTCTGCCTGTTTCGTCCCCAGGACGCCTACGACATCAACCAGCTTCGCCACCCAACAGAGCTGGCAGGCCTGCGTGCCCCCCTGGGACGGCCACCACTGCGCCGAGATGCCCCGTTCAGCCGAGTGCGCCCCCAGCCCCCACGCATGCTGCCCACCAGCCCTGCCGATATCGCTGACTTCATCAATGATGTAGGTGCCCCTGGAGGTGCACAGAGAGGGGCGGTGGCATGGGGACAGACACATATACCCGTTGATGTGCGTGCGTTGGGGACGACACACGTGCGTGTACCCCCGTGGACCCCCTGTACATGCGCCCTTGTGGAGAGCAGACCCGT
>NW_023178902.1:0-1019 GCF_002007445.2 Ailuropoda melanoleuca
GTATGTCCGGAATACAGGTTACCCCTTGGGGTGTCTCTTAGTATTACCACACCTTGTGATTAAGTCAATGGAAAACTACAACAACCCAGTCCTGACAGGACTACTAATGACCCAGATCCTTCAGAAATGAAGTTTTCAGTCACCCAAATAAAGAACTACCACCAGCCAAGGAGCTTGCTGAGGGCGAACGGCATATGAAACGGGTAGCGGAAGAAGGTAGTTATAAATACTAGCTCTGGGGGTTGCGTGAGTGGCTTAGTTGGTTAAGCGTCCGACTCTGGGTTTCAGCTCTGGTCATAATCTCAGGGTCCTGAGATTGAGCTCCTCACCTGACTCTGCGTTCAGTATGGAGTCTGCTTGGGTTTCTCTCCCTCTCCCTCTCCCTCACACACTCTCTCTCAAATAAATATTTTAAAAATTTAAAAATAAATAAATAAATACCAGCTATGACCATGTGACCAGGTACAGAAATGAGCAGCAATGAGGACTGTAATTGTCATGAGTATTTTGTTATGAATATGTTTGTGTGTATATACACAAATATGTTTTAATACAACACACACGTTAATATGTGTTAACTTATCTATATATTAATGTATGGTAATACCTATATTTTATAATTATAATTATATTGTGTTGCTTAATTTTTTTTAGAGAGGGAGAGGGGGAAGGGAGGGGCAGAGGGAGAGAAGAATCTTAAGTAGGCTCCATGCCCAACACAGAACCAGACGTGGGGCTTGATCTCACGACCTTGAGATCATGACCTGAGCCAAAACGAGAGTCAGACGCTTAAGTGACTGAGCCACCCAGGCGTCCCTGTGATGGTTAATTTTATGTGTCGACTTGATTGGACCGTGAGGTGCCCAGATATTTGGCCAAACGTTATTCTGGGTGTTTCTATGAGGATGTTTTTGGATGAGGTTAACATTTAAATCTGTTGACTGAGTATAACAGGTCTCCCTCCCCAATGTGGGTAGGCCTCATGCAATCAGTAGAAGGTCTGAATAGAAAAAAAAAAA
>NW_023178903.1:0-1019 GCF_002007445.2 Ailuropoda melanoleuca
GCTGAGCAGGGAGCCCAATGCCGGGCTCCATCCCAGAACCCTGGGATCATGACCTGAGCCGAAGACAGGTGTTTAACCGACTGAGCGCCCCCAGGCGGCCCGTGGGCCTGTGTTCCTTATATGAGACACATGATTTTAACTCTTCGGTATATCTCGAGTTCCATCCCATGAGGACCTTGCCTGAAGCCTGAGGTACAAACAGTTGACCTTAACACCGCATCCCATGGACAAATGGCAAGGAGGGACTGCAGCACGTGCCGCAGCTCACACGTGCCTCAGCTCACAGCAGGAGCACGATCCAATGTGGACACCAGCCTCTCATTCTGCAGACACTGCAAAACTGACCCAAAATATACAAACAAATAGCTATCGGGAGTCCCTGAGTTCAGGATCTATAGTGAGTATATAATCTTGCCAAAATATAACTCACGTGTTCTCCTTGGCTGTGTTCTGGACGTGAACGGTGTGGCCAGCGGGGAGAGCGGGTTGGCTCAGAAAGTTCTGGCAGTCTCCCAGGACGCAGCTGGGCCTTATCTTGGGCTGAGGTATATAGTATTTCATCCCCTCGATTAAAAGTAACGAATCTCTGGCTTAGGTGTCAGGTGGGTAGGAACGTTATTTTTGCTCTTGGCAAACACTTAAGAGGAAAAGTTGACTAAGCTGCTCTGGAGGGAAAGGGCTAGGGCACCCTTTAAAAGCACAGCTCATCTTCCAGCAGGTTAGGCAGCAGGCAGGGACGGACGGGAAACGTATGGCCTTCACAGTTCTGCCGAAGTTTGGAACCGCCCAGCCAGCTGGGAGCTGCTGATCCAAACGGGGTGGCCCCCAAGAAGACCTCGCCCATAGCTGCTAGAACAGAGCCAGAGAGAAGTGGCCAACGTCACTCTCATATGCCCCGTCTGTGCTCAGGAGCCTGGGCCGACCGCATCGCTCTCAGGGCTGTGGGTGAACGCACCGGGGGCGTCTCGAGAGGAGGACAGGGGTCTGCCTTCTGCTGAAAGCCGCCAACGCCTTAGCCT
>NW_023178904.1:0-1146 GCF_002007445.2 Ailuropoda melanoleuca
ATAAATAAATAAAATCTTTAAAAAGACAAAAAAGAAGAAGAAAAAGAAGAACGAACGAACGAACGAACGAACGAAAGAAAGAAAGAAAGAAAGAAAGAAAGAAAGAAAGAAAGATCCAGTTCACAAGGCGGAGATTAGCAATTGCTCTTGTCCTTTGTTGACTCCCTTGAAGAATATGATGTAAGTTGTAGATCTCCCCGGAAAAAAAAAAAAGCACCACTCACAAACACACACAATATTCAGAAGCCCTAGAAGATACACGGACCCCAGGTTCAAAGCCCTGACTGAAATCATTCTTCGGCCTGGCCGTTAGCAACTTCGTAGCTCTTCCTAAGTCTGTCCTCTAGGCTAACCTCAGCCAATTCAAAATCTGAAACAACACATCTCTTCATTTGCACATTCACGGTCTCCAAAATCCGGCAAGAGAACTCAGCAGCCAGCTCAAGGCACTTTTCCCAGAAACGGATGGCACCTCAGAAGAGTTCTTAAAGGGAGTAGCATGAAATCATGATCAATCACGCACTCGAAACTCTCCAAAGCTCTTTCGGCCCCAACAGGTGCTGGCGAAGAACTTGCACATGGCTGTCTGAGGAGAGGCCCCATCGACGTCCAGGAACTACTGAGCTCTCAGGTTTTGTCCCCTTGACTCCCCTTCCCCGCCTTTCCCCACCTGAGTGCTAGATGGCGGAGAGAGGAAGCTCTCTAAAGTCACCTACAAATTGCTGAGGGGCACCAGACCAAGAACATTAGGACCTGTCCTCCCTGCAACGCTTCTCTGCAGAAATGCTAAATCACCACCCAGATGGCTGAAGAGAGCTCCGTATCCTGCAGCTCATCTCCTTGGACACCAGTAGAGTAATAACCAGCAGAGCACAGCCAGTGGGCCCCAGCCTCGGAACTAGTCCCACACCTGAGCCTGAAAATGACGGCACACTCCCTAGGTCAGCATTACTTTAGGTCCTGGGGCCGTTTATTTTAGCAGCTTTATGGGAAAAATAATTATTCTTTTCTATCACCGTAAAACTTGAGTGTTACCAACAAACCATTAATACTGCAGTTGATGTTCCAAGTTNTTAAGTTTGGAAGAAACACTAATGAATTTGAACCAGATAAGGTTAGGGGAACCCTGACGGAGTAAGGAGGAGA
>NW_023178905.1:0-1019 GCF_002007445.2 Ailuropoda melanoleuca
GTTCTCATGTATTGACTGGTGGAAATCCCTATTTCCTCCTGGCTTTCCTTTTGGTATCTTTGCATTTTAAAAAAACGCGGTAAATAACACCTAACATGAGATCCACTCTCTTAACGAACTTTTAAGAGTGCAGTCCACGTTGGCCACGGGCACAGTGTTGGACAGCAGACGTCTGCCGTGTCTTCTCATCCTGCCTGGCTGAAGCCGGTACCCACGGCAGCCCTGCGTTTCTTCTCCTCCCAGCTCCTGCAACCACCGCCGTACATTCTGCTCCTGTGAGTTCAGCTGCTTCATGTGCCTCCTACGAGTGGACTCATGCGGTAGTTGTCCTTCTGCACCTGCTGTGTTTCGCTCAACCCAGTGTCCTCAAGGTCCCTCCTCGCTGTAGGCGGTGCCAGAGTTCTTTCTCTCACATGGCTGAGTCGTGCCCGTGCATGCGCCTCTCTGTGTGTATCCTCATCCATCAACGCACATTTAGGTGTTTCTGCCTCTGAACTGTTGTGAGTAACGCTGCTCTGAACATGGGTGTGCAGATGCCTCCTCAAGACCCGGGTTTCAGGGTTTTATTGGCTCAGTATGCCTACTCGTTCCACTTCTAATTTTTTAAGGAACTTTGATACTGTCTTCCATAGTGGCTGCACCTTTTTATATTCCCAGCAACAATGGCAAAGGTTCCAGCCTCTCCATAGCCTCACCAACATTTATCATGTTCTGTTTTTTAACGGACATCCTAGCAGGTGTGAGGTGGGATCTCATTGAGGTGTTGATTTGCATTTCCCTGATGGCAAGTGATATTGAACATCTTTTTATGTGCCTCTTGGCTACAAACCTGAATCAGGGAGACACAGGAAATCTGAACAGACCAATACTAGGAAAAAAAATTGAATTGGAGGGGCCCCTGCATGGCTCAGTCATTAAGCGTCTGCCTTCGGCTCAGGGCATGATCCCGGAGTTCTGGGATCGAGCCCCACATCAGGCTCCTTCGCTGGGAGCCTGCTTCTTCCTCTCCCACTCCCCCT
>NW_023178906.1:0-1020 GCF_002007445.2 Ailuropoda melanoleuca
TGAGAACAGAGTGTGTGTGGGGTGGGGTAAACCTTGGCCTCTAGGAAAACTCATATTACCGATGCAGTTGCCTGTTGCATATACAAATGTAGACTGCAGTTTGGGCATGGTTACGTTTTTGTCATTAATGGACTTTGTTTCTTGTTACTCCTTAGGAAGTGATGAGTGATAAAGCAGAGGAGTCCACTGTTGGGCCTGAAAACCAAATGAAACGTCATGGAGAGCCCATGAGTCCTCCAGTGTCTAAGAAAATGCTGAGCATGGGGCTACTGTCAGTGGAAGAGGAAGGAGAGGGAGCATCTCACGATGGGGGCTCAGCCGTGTCCTTGGAAGATGGTGAGGATGCCTGTCCTCCCCTCCCCTCCCTGACCTGAGCCGGGCAGCCCAGCCTCTGGCTCCTCCACCTTATGGGAACAGTTCCCATCAAGGTCACCAACTTCTGGTGATGCTGCCATTAAGTTCTCAGCCACACTGGACCCGGTGTTCACTCTGTCCTTCATGGAAGCATTTTTGGCTTCTCAAACTCTGCACTCTACCCGTTTTCTTCTCCTTATTGGATATGCCTTCATTATTCTTCTCTTCTCTCTCTCCTCCTAACACTGTCATCTTTTCAGAGTCCCACCGTTACACTGTCCCTCATTGCACACCACCTCATCATGCAGCAAGCTGCTCCCCAGCTGCTGAGCTCGCATCCTGCTTTCCCACTTGACCCTGTGCATCCCATGGGTTCCCGTGAACCCAGAGTGACCGTGGCCGCACGGAAATCAGATGGTGACATGCCTATCCTGAAACCCGTCATGACCTTCCCTGAGCACTCAGAACAGAGTCTGAGCTCCTGACACTGGTCTCCACTCCCTGCATGACCTGACTCTGCCATCCTCTCCTGCCATCACGTGTCCTCTGTGTCCTTCTTCCTCTCTCACCCTCTGAACTGTGCTTCATGGCCCCAGCTAGACCTCTCCTAGGGACCCTGCATGGTCCTCATGGCAGCTAGAACTCCTCCTCTGCATGTGCACAGGC
>NW_023178907.1:0-1022 GCF_002007445.2 Ailuropoda melanoleuca
CACACACACACACCTTTGTGGCTGTCAAGCCTAGTCCTAGCACCTGGACCAAAGTCACACCATCTTGGTCTCCGCTCCTATGTGGGAAATCCTGCCAACTAGCCCTCTGCCACTGGGTACCTGGAATTCCTCCCCTGGGATTCAGAGTCCCATCCTTGAACTAGATCCCTATTTGTTGCTAGACCACCTTGATACAAGCCTCACTTGTTTCCTGAAGGTACAGCTATCATGATCCCTGCCATTCACTAGGCAGGCTCTCAAGAGGTACTGAGTTGAACATGGCACAAGGTCAGCTGACGTTTAATCCCCAGAACTGCCCCTGTGAGACAGGCACGATAATCACCCCCGTCCTGCTGAAACACAAAAGCAAATATGAAATCAAGAAGGGAATAATTGTGGCCTTTAGTTTCATTGCACTTTAACTTTAAAGTGGGAGGAAATTTAATTTTGAGATTTTAATCTTCCATAAAAAGTAATAATGGGGAGAAGTTTGTGTAGCTTAAACTGGTTGTATTTGATGTTGGTGGCCTTGCATGCTTTGGACTATTTTGCCATCATTGGTCCCATCCTACTCCTACAGGTCATTTATGATACTCAACGAGCTGAGCGTATTTTGAGATGGAAAATAGAACAGGGAATAAATTCTTCATGCAGGATACATTGTGACCTTTGGGTTAATTCAGACAACATTTTGTTCCAAGACATTCAGTCAAACATCATTCTGAGTGTTTCTGTGAGGGTGTTTTTATTTAAGTCAGTAGACTGAGTACAGCAGATTGTCCTCCTAACGTGGGTGGGTCTCATCCAATCAATTGAAGGCCTGAACATAACAAAAGTCTGACCCAAATAAGAGGGAATGCTTCTATCTAATGGCCTTTGAACTGGGACATCAGCTCTTTCTGGTCCAAAGGCCAGAAGCTTTGGACTTGAACTGGGACATAGGCTCTACAGATTTTGGACTCCTCACCTTCTGCAATGCTATGAGCCAATTCCTTATATAACCTTATCTCTTATATATATAT
>NW_023178908.1:0-1023 GCF_002007445.2 Ailuropoda melanoleuca
GGGGGGGGGTCTCGCCCCACTTCTGCCTTTCGTTGGGCTGGGGCCCAGAGAGCAGTCACGTGACCCTGCAGCGGTTTTCAGTTTATGGCAACACGGAGCAGAAAGTCGGTGCCTGGACTTGCGGTTTTCAGCTGGCTTCCCCACTCTGATGCCTGGGAGCTCTGCCGCACTTGGGCCTCCCCGTTCTTCTCGTGACCCTGGGGATCCTGAGACCATGCTGTCCCACCTGGGATTCTGCCCCGTTTCACCACCTGAGCACCTGTAAGCCAGGGATGTCCCCCGCTGTGGCAGACTTCTGAAGTTCTGATTTTGCGCTCCGCTGCTTTTCGTATTTTGTGGCAGCCTCCTTGAGCAGGCTCCCTCCCGTCCACGGTATCTTCCCATGTATCACCCCAGATTCATGTCTCCGCACCTCCTACCTTCCCAAAAGTGATCGCCTTTCTATTTCTAGAATGGCAGCAATTCTTTTCTCAGACCTCTGATTGCTTTCACAGGTGCTCAGAATGATCTGATAACTGTGTAACTGAATTCCAGGGACCAGATGAAATTAGACCAGACCCCTACTCCTCTGCCATCTTAACTCCTCCCCTGTGCCATTTTGATTTATTTATTTTTTCCAGTGAAATATTGAAGCTTTATTCCTATATAAGTCCATTTACTACCCCCTTTGGTGGTATTATTATACAGATTGCATTTATGTAACGCAATGTATTATAAATCCAATAATACATTGTTATAATGATCACTTTACATTTAATTGTATGTATTTG
Organism: Ailuropoda melanoleuca; assembly: GCF_002007445.2. NCBI lineage: Eukaryota > Metazoa > Chordata > Mammalia > Carnivora > Ursidae > Ailuropoda > Ailuropoda melanoleuca. The sequence continues at coordinate 771 of NW_023178908.1, forward strand.
AAGGAAACTGGAGAAGAAAGGAAAGTAATTATGTATTTTAAGAGTCTCTTGTATTAGCCTTCTTATTTGTCATCTGTGGACTTGAGTCACCATCTGGAGTTATTTATTTATTTTCATGGTCAAGTATGAACTCATTTTACTTTTCTACAAACATGCTCTTCGTGCCTATTTAAAAAAATTTATTGTGTCTGTTCATATCTTCTGCCCATTTTATGATTTGTTTATTTGTTTCTCGCGTATTGAGTTTGAGAAG
>NW_023178909.1:0-1025 GCF_002007445.2 Ailuropoda melanoleuca
AAAAAAAAAAAATGCAGATATTTGTGTCCTGTGTGAATTCTAACTAAGGGATGACCCCAGCAGAGGAAGATTTTAATAATCAAGTGGTCAGGATGGCCTGTTCTGTGCATTGCCAGTCTCTTTCTGCATCCACTTTTTTCATTTCCCAATAGGTTCGTGATCAAAGTGTTCATGGTGGCAGGGATGGAGATTACTCATAGGCTAAGTAACATGGACTTCCACTCACCACAGCCTACCTGGCTACAGCCTCTGCTGAATGCCCAATTTCTCGGTTGCAGAGACCAACTTTGAGACCTGGTATGGCACTATTTAACAGGGTGATCAGCCAGTTACCCTGCAGAAGATTGGTTACATTGGACTACTTCCATCATAAAAGGGACAACATTTTGTTCTTAGTGAAATAGACGTTACTCTTGGTGTGATTTGTCTCCCTTGCATGCATTGCTCTGTCAAAACTTCCATCCATGGTCTTACAGACTGCTTTTTTCACCATCATAATATTCCTCGTTGCTTCTGATCAAGGAATTCATTTCGCAGCAAATGCAAGGGAGCAATGGGCCCATGTTCACGGAATTCACTGGTCTTTCCATGTTCCCTGCCATCCTGAAACAGCTAGCTCACCTTTTGAAGTTACGGTGCCAGTTAGGTGGCAATACTTCGAAGGGCTGGGGCAAGATTCTCCAGCATGTTATGTATGCCCTGAATCAGCATCCACTCTATGGTACTGTTTCTCCCATAGCTAGGATCCCTGAATCTAGCAATCAAAATGTGGATGTGGGAGTGGCACCACTCACTATTAGCCCTAGTGTTCGCTTCCTCTCCTTGCAAACTTATTATCTCTGCTGGCCTAGTGGCCTTGGTTGCAAAAGGAAGAGTATTTCCACCAGGAGACCACAATGGGTCCATTGAACTGGAAGTTAAGACTGACACGTGGTCACTTTGGGCTCTTCATACCTCTGAACCAACAGGCAAAGAAAGAAGGAACTTTCTGTGCTGTCTAGGGTGGTTGATCCTGATCACTAAGG
>NW_023178910.1:0-18708 GCF_002007445.2 Ailuropoda melanoleuca
CTATTTGTGCCATTCTAACTGGCGTAAGGTGGTATCTCAGTGTGGTATTGATTTGAATTTCCCTGGTGGCTGTAAAGGAAAAACAAAGCTGAAGACATCAGATTTCAAACTGTAATACAAAGCGGCAATCACAAAGACAGCATGGTACTGGCACAAAAACAGACACATAGACCAATGGAACATAATAGAGAACCCTGAAATGGACCCTCGCCTCTTTGGGCAACTAATCGTTGATAAAGCAGGAAAAAACATCCGGTGGAAAAAAGACAGTCTCTTCAGTAAATGGTGCTAGGAAAATTGGACAGCTACATGCAAAAGAATGAAACTTGACCACTCTCTCACACCATACACAAAAATAAACTCCAAATGGATGAAAGACCTNACTCGATGTGAGACAGGAATCCATAAAAATCCCAGAGGAGAGCATATGCAGCAAAGTCTATGATATCAGCCACAGAAAACTTTTTCATGACACATCTCCAAAGGCAAGAGAAACAAAAGAAAAAATGTACTTGTAGGAATTCATCAAAATAAAAAGTTTCTGCACAGCCAAGGAAACAGTCAAAAAACTTAGAGTCAGCACACGGAATGGGAGAATATGTTTGCAAATGACACTACAGATAAAAGACTGTTATCCAAGATCTACAAAGAAATTCTCAAACCTAATACATGAGAACCAGATAAATCATAAAATGGGTGGAAGATATGAACAGGCACTTTGCCAATGAAGACATACAAATGGCTAACAGACATATGAAAAAATGTTCAAAATCATTAGCCACCAGGGAAATTCAAATCAAAACCACATTGAGATACCACCTTATGCCAGTTAGAATGGCAAAGATAGACAAGGCAAGAAACAACAATTGTTGGANAAGTTAGAATGCCAAAAATGGACAAGGCAAGAAACAAAAAATTTTGGAAAGGATGAGGAGAAAGTGGATCCCTCCTACATTGTTGGTGGGAATGCAAGTTGGTACAGCCACTCTGGAAAACAGTGTGGAGGTCCCTTAAAAAGTTAAAAATTGAACTACCCTATGACCCAGCCATTGCACTACTGGGTGTTTACCCCAAAGATACAGACGTAGTAAAGAGAAGGGCCATATGCACCCCAATGTTCATAGCTGCATTGTCCACAATAGCCAAATCATGGAAGGAGCCGAGATGCCCTTCAACAGATGACTGGATTAAGAAGCTGTGGTCCATATATACAATGGAATATTACTCAGCTATCAGAAAGAACGAATTCTCAACATTTGCTGCAACATGGACGGCACTGGAGGAGATAATGCTAAGTGAAATAAGTCAAGCAGAGAAAGACAATTATCATATGATTTCTCTCATCTATGGAACATAAGAACTAGGATGATCGGTAGGGGAAGAAAGGGATAAAGAAAAGGGGGGTAATCAGAAGGGGGAATGAAACATGAGAGACTATGGACTATGAGAAACAAACTGAAGACTTCAGAGGGGAGGGGGTGGGGGAATGGGATAGACTGGTGATGGGTAGTAAGGAGGGCACGTATTGCATGGGATATTAACCCCAAAGATACAGACGTAGTGAAGAGAAAGGCCATGGGCACCCCAATGTTCATAGCAGCATTGTCCACAATAGCTAAATTGTGGAAGGAGCCAAGATGCCCTTCAACAGATGACTGGATTACGAAGCTGTGGTTCATATATACAATGGAATATTACTCAGCTATCAGAAAGAATGAATTCTTAACATTTGCTGCAACATGGATGGGACTTGAGGAGATAATGCTAAGTGAAATAAGTCAAGCAGAGAAAGACAATTATCATATGATTTCTCTCATCTATGGAACATAAGAACTAGGATGATTTGTAGGGGAAGAAAGGGATAAGGAAGGGGGGTAATCAGAAGGGGGAATGATACATGAGTGACTATGGAGTATGAGAAACCAACTGACGGCCTCAGAAGGGAGGGGGGTGGGGAATTGGGATAGACTGGTGATGGGTAGTAAGGAGGGCACGTATTGCATGGTGCACTGGCTGTTATATGCAACTAATGAAGCATAGAACTTTACATTGGAATCGGGGATGTACTGTCTGGTGACTAACATAATATATTTAAAAATCATTAAAAAATAAGAAAGAATGATTTCTCAACATTTGGTGCAACATGGACGGCACTGGAGGAGATAATGCTAAGTGAAATAAGTCAAGCAGAGAAAGACAATTATCATATGGTTCCAATCTTCTATGGAACATATGAAGTAGGAAGATCGGTAGTAGAAAAAATAGATTAAGAAGGTGGGGTTAAGATGGAGTTAAGATGGCAGAGGAGTCAGGGACCCCTTTTTCAGCTGGTCCCCTGAGTTGAGCTGGATAGGTACCAAAGCAGCATGAACATCCACAGAATCAGCCTGAGAGGCAGGCATATACATCTGGATGTCTACAAATGAACATCTCCAGCGCTGAGTATTAAGGTACAAAGCAGGGAGCCTTGAAACTGTGCACAGATATCAGAAGATAAATGGAAGGCGGAGGGAGAGGCCATGTCTGGGTGCCGGGAAGTGGTAGCCACCTGCAGGGGGAGCGGGCGGATCACAGACCCACACCCTCGAGACAGCACACTGAGACCGTGAGCTGGGGGTGCACGCTACCAGACTTCTCATGGAACTCTGGAACCCTGGTGCACTCACTGGATCCAGACTGAGACTGGGAGCTCTTGGAGCACGCATGGGGTGGCTGGTGGCTAGGGGCTAGCGGGCCACCTGCACCGGGGAGCGGGTGGAACGCAGACCCGCACCCTCGAGACAGCAGACTGAGACCATGAGCCGCTAGCGTGCACCACCAAGCATCTCACAGAGCTCAGGAACTCTGGTGTGCTACCTGGATCCAGACTGAGACCGGGAGCTTCGGGAGCACACGGGGCAGTTCGCGGCTGGCGGCTGGCGGGGTTAGAAACACAAAGGACAGAGACGCCGGCTCTGTAAGTGAGGGCTGGGAGCCAGGTGTGGGTTGCACAGCCCAGGATGATGCAGGGTTTTATAGAAACACCAGAAACAGAGTTAAGTGGCCAGAACATCAGTGGAGAATGGGCTGCAATCCTTCTGTTCTGTGACAGAGGCTGAATTTCGGCCGCTACTGTTCTTGCTCTCAAAAGAGGCATAGCAGACCGCAAGGGAAAGTGGCCAGAGAACCAAAGCCTGGAAATACGGGCTCACAGGGTGCCCATGCCCATCCCCCCTCGCAGGGGACACGTAGACTCTACCCAAACAGGGTCTCCTGAGTATCGGCATGGCAGGCCCCTCCCCCAGAAGGCAGGCTGAAAAATCAAGAAGCCCACAACCCGGGGCACCTGAGTGGCTCAGTCATTAAGTGCCTGTCTTCGGATTAGGGCGTGATCACAGCATTTCGGAAAGGAGTCCCTCATCAGGCTTCTCTGCAGGGAGCCTGCTTCTTCTCCCACTCTCCTTCTTGGGTTCCCTTTCTTGCTGACTGTCTGTCTCTCTCTCTCAAATAAATAAATAAAATCTTTAAAGAAGAGGCCCACATCCCTAAGATCTCTATAAAACAAGGGTGCACGGCCTGGGTCCCAGTCAATAATTGGGGCTCTGGGCATCCCTGCAATCTCTCCTCATCAGAATGATGAGAAGGAGAAGTCCCCCTAGCAAAGAAAAGATAATGAGTCTGTGGCCTCTGCCACAAAAATAATACATATGGATGTATCCAAATTATCAGAAATGGAGTTCAGAGCAACAATGGTCAAGATGATGAGTAGACTTGAAAAAAGTATTAACGAAAATGTTACTGAGAATATAGAATCCCTAAGGGCAGAAATGAGAGTGAATCTGACGGAAGTTAAAAATTCTATGAGCCAAATGCAGTCAAAACTAGAGGCTCTGATGGCCAGGGTCACTGAGGTGGAGGAAAGCATTAACGAATTGGACACTGGGTTAGTAGAAGAAAAAACGAAATAGAAGCAGGTCTTAAAAAAATCCACGCCCATGAATGTAGATTACGGGAGATTACTGACTCTATGAAACAATTCCAATGTCAGAATCATCGGCATCCCTGAGGGGGTGGAGAAAAACAGAGGTCTAGAAGAGATATTTGAACAAATTGTAGATGAAAACTTCCCTAATCTAGCAAGGGAAATAAACATTCATGTCCAAGAGGCAGAGAGGACCCCTCTCAAGCTCAACCATGACAAAACTATGCCACGTTAAGTCATAGTGCAATTCGCAAATATTAGATCCAAGGATACAGTATTGAATGCAGCCAGGGCAAAGAAATTTCTCACGTACCAAGGCAAAGGTATCTGAATTACGTCAGACCTGTCTACAGAGACCGGGAATGAGAGAAAGGCTTGGGGGGGCATTTTGAAAGCTCTTTCAGTGAAAAACATGCAGCCAAGGATCCTTTATCCACCAAGGCTGTCATTCAGAATTGATGGAGAAAAAAAGACGTTCCAAAATCGCCAGTCATTAACCATTTCTTAACCACGAAACCAGCCCTACAGGAAATATTAAGGGGGTTCTATAAAGGTAAAAAGGCCCCACGAGTGATACAGAGCAGAAAGTCACAACCGATACAAACAAAGACTTTACTGGCAACATGGCATCATTAAAATCAAATCTCTCAGTATGCACTCTCAATGTGAATGGCTTGGATGCTCCAATAAAATGCCACAGGGTTGCAGATTGGATAAGAAGACATGACCCGTCCATTTGCTGTTTACAAGAGACTCATTTTGAACCCAAAGATGCATTCAGACTTAGAGTAAGGGGATGGAGTACAATCTTCCATGCAAATGGACCTCAAAAGAAAGCTGGAGTAACAATTCTCTTATCAGATAGATTTGATTTTAAACTAGTGGCTATAGAGAGAGACAAGAAGGGCACTATATTATTCTTAAAGGAAGTATTCAACAAGTGGATATGACAATTATAAATATATATGCCCCCAACAGGGGAGCAGGCAAGATATTCAAGCCAACTCTTAACAGAATAAAGAGACATATAGATAAAAACACAATAATAGTAGAGGACCTCAACACCCCACTATCAGAAATAGATACCCTGGCAAATACTAGGCAAGGAATCAAAGGCTTTGAATGCCATACTCGACGAGTTGGACCTCATAGATATTTATAGAACACTACACCCCAGAACCAAGGAATACTGATTCTATTGTAATGCCCATGGAATATTCTCAAGAATAGACCATGTTCTGGGACACAAAACAGGTCTCAACCGATACCAAAAGATTGAAATTATCCCATGCATATTCTCAGACCACAACGCTCTGAAATTGGAACTCAACCACAAGGAAAAACCNTCAGACCACAACGCTCTGAAATTGGAACTCAACCACAAGGGAAAACCTGGAAGAAACTCAAACACGTGGAGACTAAGAACCATCCTGCTCAAGAATGACTTGATAAACCAGGAAATCAAATATTAATTTGTTTTATTTTTTTATTATTATATTATGTTAGTCATCATACAGTACATCCCCGGATTCTGATGCAATGTTCGATGCTTCATTAGTTGCATATAACACCCAGTGCACCATGCACTACGTGCCCTCCTTACTACCCATAACCAGACTATCTCATTCCCCCACCCCCCCCGAAGTCTTCAGGTTGCTTCTCATAGTCCATAGTCTCTCATTTTTCATTCCCCCTTCTAATTACCCCCCCTTTCTTTATCCCTTTCTTCCCCTACTGATCATCCTAGTTCTTATGTTCCATAGATGAGAGAAATCATATGATAATTGTCTTTCTCTGCTTGACTTATTTCACTTAGCATTATCTCCTCCAGTGCCGTCCGATGTTGTAGCAAATGTTGAGAATTCATTCTTTCTGATAGCTAGCAATATTCCATTGTATATATGGAACACAGCTTCTTAATCCAGTCATCTGTTGAAGGTCATCTCAGCTCCTTCCATGATTTAGCTACTATGGACAATGCTGCTATGAACATTGGGGTGCATATGGCCCTTCTCGTCACTACGTCTGTATCTTTGAGGTAAACACCCAGTAGTGCAATGGCTGGGTCATAGGGTAGTTCAATTTTTAACTTTTTAAGGGACCTCCACACTGTTTTCCAGAGTGGCTGTACCAACTTGCATTCCCACCAACAATGTAGGAGGGATCCCCTTTCTCCACATCCTCTCCAACAATTGTTGTTTCTTGCCTTGTCTATCCTTGCTATTCTAACTGGTGTAAGGTGGTATCTCAGTGTGGTTTTGATTTGAATTTCCCTGGTGGCTAATGATTTTGAACATTTTTTCATGTGTCTGTTAGCCATTTGTATGTCTTCATTGGAAAAGTGTCTGTTCATATCTTCTGCCCATTTTATGATTTGTTTATTTGTTTCTCGTNTGATGTATTTATTTGTTTCTCATGTATTGAGTTTGAGAAGTTCTTGTAGATCTTGGATACCAGTCCTTTATCTGTAGAGCCCTTTGCAATATATTCTCCCATTCCGTGGGCTGTCTTTCAGTTTTTTTGACTGTTTCCTTGGCTGTGCAGGAGTTTTTATCCTGTTAAAGTCCCATAAGTTCATTTTATCATTTGTTTCTCTTGCCTTTGGAGATGTGTCGTGGAAAAGGTTGCTCTGGCCGATGTCATAGAAGTTGTTGCCTATGTTCTCCTCTAGAATTTTGATGGATTCCTGTCTCACATTGAGGTCTTTCATCCATTTGGAGTTTATTTTTGTGTATGGTGTGAGAGAGTGGTCAAGTTTCATTCTTTTGCATGTAGCTGTCCAATTTTCCCAGCACCATTTATTGAAGAGACTGTCTTTTTTCCACCGGATGTTTTTTCCTGCTTTATCAAAGATTAGTTGCCCAAAGAGCCGAGGGTCCATTTCTGGGTTCTCTATTCTGTTCCATTGGTCGATGTGTCTGTTTTTGTGCCAGTACCATGCTGTCTTTGTGATCACAGCTTTGTAGTACAGCTCGAAATCCGGCATTGTGATGCCCCCAGCTTTGTTTTTCCTTTTCAACAGTTCCTTGGAGATTCGGGGCCTTTTCTGGTTCCATACAAATTTAAGGACTATTTGTTCCAGTTCTTTGAAAAATGTCCTCGGTATTTTGATCGGGATAGCATTGAAAGTGTAGATTGCTCTGGGTAGTATGGACATTTTAACTATGTTAATTCTTCCAATCCATGAGCATGGAATATTTTTCCATCTTTTTATGTCTTCCTCAATATCTTTCAAAAGTGATCTATAGTTTCTAGCATATAGGTCCTTTACGTCTCTGGTTAAGTTAATTCCAAGGTAACGTATGGTTTTTGGTGTTATTGTAAATGGGATGGATTCCCTAATTTCTCTTTCTTCAGTCTCGTTATTCGTGTATAGAAATGCAACTGATTTCTGGGCATTGATTTTGTATCCTGCCACCTTACTGAATTGTTCTATAACTTCTAATAGTTTGGGAGTGGATTCCTTTGGGTTTTCCATATAGAGTATCATGTCATCTGCAAAGAGAGACAGTTTGACTTCTTCTTTGCCGATTTGGATACCTTTGATCCCTTTTTGTCTTCTGATTGCTGTTGCAAGGACTTCTAGTACTATGTTGAATAATAGTGGCGAGAGTGGGCATCCTTGTCGTGTTCCTGATCTTAAGGGAAAGGCTTCCAGCTTTTCCCCATTGAGAATAATGCTTGCAGTAGGCTTTTCATAGATGGCTTTTATGAGATTGAGAAATGTACCCTCTATTCCTACACTCTGAAGGGTTTTAATCAGGAAAGGATGCTGTATTTTGTCAAATGCTTTTTCTGCATCAATTGAGAGGATCATATGGTTCTTGAGTCTTTTCTTGTTGATATGATGTATCACATTGATTGATTTGCGAGTGTTGAACCATGCTTGCATCCCAGGTATGAATCCCACTTGGTCATGATGGATAATCCTTTTAATGTACTGTTGGATTCTATTAGCAAGGATCTTGTTGAGGATTTTGGCATCCATATTCATTAGAGAAATCGGTCTGTAATTCTCCTTTTTGAGGGGGTCTTTGCCTGGTTTGGGGATCAAGGTAATATTAGCCTCATAGAATGAGTTTGGTAGCTTTCCTTCTGTTTCTATTTTTTGAAATAGCTTTAGGAGAATAGGTATTATTTCTTCTTTGAATGTTTGGTAGAATTCCCCAGGAAAACCGTCTGGGCCTGGAGTTTTATTATTTGGAAGGTTGTTTATCACTGACTCAATTTCTTCATAGTTAATTGGCCTATTTAAGAAATCTATTTCTTCCTGTTTCAGTCTTGGTAGTTTATAGGTTTCCAGGAAGGCCTCCATCTCTTCCAGATTGTTTAGTNTACTATTGAAGCATCGAATTTTACATCGGAATCCGGGGATATACTGTATTTTGACTAACATAATTTAATAATAAATCATTTTAAAAAAAAGAAAGGGGGGTTAATCAGAAGGGTGAATGAATCATGAGAGACTATGTACTGTGAGAAACAAACTGAGGGCCTCAGTGTGGAGGGGTGTGGGGGAATGGGATAGGCTTGTGATGGGTAGTAAGGAGGGAATGTATTGCATGGTTCACTGGGTGTTATACACAACTAATTAATCATTGAACTTTACATCAAAAACTAGGGATGTAGTGTATGGGGACTAACATAATAGAATAAAAAATATTTTTAAAATAAAAAAATAAAATATTAACTGAAAATAAATGGCAATTTAATAAAAAAAAAAACAGCTTCAGGAGAATAGGTATTCTTCCTTCTTTAAATGTTTGGCAGAGTTTCCCTGGGAAACCATCCGGCCCTGGACTCTTTTTTGTTGACAGTTTGATTACTGCTTCAATTTCCTTGCTAGTTATGGGTCTCTTCAGATTTTCTATATCTTCCTGGACAGTTTTAGTAGTTTATACATCTCTAGGAATGCATCAATTTCTTCTAGATTGCCTAATTTCTTGGCATATAGTTGCTCATAATATGTTCTCATGATTGCTTGTATTTCCTTAGTGTTGTTTGTGATCTCTCATCTTTCATTCATGGATTTATTAATTTGTTTCTTTTCTCTTTTCTTTTATTACATCTAGCCAGGCTTTATCAATCTTACTAAATCTTTCATAAACCAGTTCCTGGTTTTTTTGATCTGTTCTATTCTTGTGGTTTCTATTTCATTGATTTCTGATCTAATCTTGATTATTTCTCTTCTCCTGCTGGGTTTAGGGTTTGTTTTCTTTTCCTGCTCCAGCTCCTTTAGTTTTAGGCTTAGGTTTTGTATTTGAGAACTTTCTTTTGTTCTTGAGAAAGGCTTGTAGTACTATGTACAACTCTGTTAGGACCGTCTTTGCTGCATCCAAAATATTTTGAACTCTTGTCTTTTCACTATCATTTTTTTCCATGGTTTTTTTTAAAATTTTTTTAATTTCTGAGTTGACCCATTCATTCTTTCATAGGATACTATTTAACCTCCCTGTATCTGAGTTCTTTCCAGGTTTCCTCTTCTGTTTGAGTTCCAGTTAAAAGTACTGTGTTCAGAAAATATGTAGTGAATGATCCCAACCTTTTGGTACTGGTTGAGAATTCTTTCGTGAGACAGTATGTGATCTATTCTGGAGAATGTTCAATGTGCACTTGAGAAGAATATGTAATCTGTTGCTTTGGGATGGAGTGTTCGGAATATATCTGTGAAGTATATCTATTCCAATTTACAGTCAAAGCCCTTATTTCCTTTTTTTAAGTATATGGTTTTATTTTTTAAATAATATTTTTTATAATGTTATGTTAGTTGCCATACAGTACATCCCAAGTTTTTGATATAAAGTTCCATGATTCATTACTTGCATATAACACCCAGTGCACCATGCAATAGGTGCCCTCCATAACCCATCACCAGCCTATCCCGATCCACTACACCCCCTCCTCACATACCCTCAGTTTCATTCCCAGAGTCCATAGTTCCTCGTGGTTCATTCTCCCTTCTTTTTACTCCCCTTCCTTCTTCCCTTTCTTCTCCTACCAATCTTCCTTCTTCTTACTTTCCATAAATGAGTGAAAACATATGATAATTGTCTTTCTCTGCTTGACTTATTTCACTTAGCATAATCTGCTCCAGTGCAGTCCTTGTTGTTGCAAATATTGGGTAATCGTTCTTTCTGATGGCTGAGTAATATTCCCATGTATATATGAACCACATTTTCTAAATCCAGTCATCTGTTGAAGGGCATCTGTCCTCATTCCACAATTTCACTATTGTGGACAATGGTGCTATGAACATTGGGGTGCAGATGGCCCTTCTCTTCACTATGTCTGTATCTTTGGGGTAAATACCCAGTAGTGCAATGCCTGGATCATAGGGTAGCTCAATTTTTAACTTTTTAAGGGACCTCCACACTGTTTTCCAGAGTGGCTGTACCAACTCGGATTCCCACCAACAATGTAGGAGGGATCCCCTTTCTCCACATCCTCTCCAACAATTGTTGTTTCTTGCCTTGTCAATTTTTGCCATTCTTACTGGCTAAGGTGGTATCTCAGTGTGGTTTTGATATGAATTTCCCTGATGGCTAATGATTTTGATAATTTTTTCATGTGTCTGTTAGCCATTTGTATGTCTTCATTGGAAAAGTGTCTATTCATATCTTCTGCCCATTTTATGATTTGTTTATTTGTTTCTTGTGGATTGAGTTTGAGAAGTTCTTTGTAGATATTGGATACCAGTCTTTTATCTCTAGTATCATTTGCAAATATCTTCTCCCATTCCATGGGCTGCCTCTTAGTTTTTTTGACTGTTTCCTTGTCTCTGCTTTTTATCTTGATGTAGTCCCACAAGTTCATCTTTCTTTTTTTTCTCTTGCTTTTGGAGATGTGTCATGAAAAAAATTGCTGTGGCCAATGTCAAAGAGGTGCAGCCTATGTTCTCCTCTAGGATTTTGATGGATTCCTGTCTCACATCAAGGTCTCTCATCCATTTGCAGTTTATCTTTGTATATGGTGTGAGAGAGTGGTCATTTTTCATTCTTTGCATACAGGTGTCCAATTTTCCCAGTACCATTTATTGAAGAGACTGCCTTTTTTCCACTGGAGTTTTCTCTTGCTTTGTCAAAGATTAGTTGCCCACAGAGCCAAGGGTCCATTTCTGGAGTCTCTATTCTGTTCTATTGGTCTATGTGTCTGTTTTTTTTTTTTTTTGCCAGTACCATGCTGTCTTTGTGATCACAGCTTTGTAGTATAGTTTGAAATCAAGCAACGTGATGCCTCTAGCTTTGTTTTTCCTTTTTAACACTTCCTTGGCAATTCGGGGTCTTTTCCGGTTCCACACAAATTTAAGGGCTGTTTGTTCCAGTTCTTTGAAAAATGACATTGGTATTTTAATCGGAATGACATTGATAGTGTAGATTGCTCTGGGTAGCATAGACATTTTACCTATGTTAATTCTTTCAATCCATGAGCATGGAATATTTTTCCATCATTTTCTGTCATCTTCAATGTCTTTCAAGAGTGATTTATAGTTTCTAGAATACAGATCCTTTACTTCTCTGATTAAGGTAATTCTGAGATAAGGTTTGATTTTTGGTGCTATTGTAAATAGAACAATTTCCCTATTTTCTCTGTCTTCAGCTTCATTTTTCGTGTATAGGAATGCAACTGATTTCTGAGCATTGATTTTGTATTCCACCACCTTACTAAATTGCTCTTTAACTTCTAGTACTTTGGGGATGGATTTTTTTAGGTTTTCCATGTAGAGTATCATGTCATCTGTGAAGAGAGACAGTTTGACTACTTCTTTGCCAATTTGAATACCTTTTATCCCTTTTTGTTGTCTGATTGCAGTTGCAACGACATCTAGTACTGTGTTTAATAATAATGACAAGAGTGGGCATCCTTGTCGTGTTCCTGATCTTAACGGAAAGGCTTTCAGCTTTTCCCTATCGAGAATGATTTTTGCTGTAGGCTTTTCATAGATGGTTTTTATGAAATTGTGGAATGTACCGTGTATCCCTGCACTCTGATGCGTTTCAATCAGGAAAGGATGCTGTATTTTGTCAAACGCTTTTTCTGCATCAATTGAGAGGGTCATATGGTTCTTGACTCTTTTCTTGTTGATATGATCTATCACACTGATCGATTTGCGAATGTTGAACCACCCTTGCATCCCAGGGTTGAATCTCACTTGCTCAGGATGGATAATCCTTTTAATGTACTATTGGATCCTATTAACCAGGATCTTGTTGAGAATTTTTGTGTCCATATTCATCAGGGATATCGGTCTGTAAATCTCCTTTTTTGGGGACTTTGCCTGATTTGGGTATTAAGGTAATACTGGCCTCACAGAATGTGTTTGGTAGTTTTCCTCTGTTTTTATTTTTTGAAACAGCTTCGGGAGAATAGGTAATAGTTCTTCTTTGAATGTTTGTTAGAATTCCCCGGGGAATCAGGGAGGCCCTGGACTCTTATTTTTCGGGAGGTTTTTGATCCTGGTTCAGTCTCTTTGTAATTAATCAGTCTGTTTAAAAAATCAATTTCATCCTGTTTCAGTCTTGGTACTTTTTACGTTTCCAGAAAGGCATCCATTTCTTCCACGTTGTTTAATTTATTGGCATAAAGCTGTAGATAAATGTTTCTAATGATCCTTCCTATTTCATTGTTGTTGGTTATTACCTCTCCCCTTTCATTCATAATTTTATTAATTTGTGCCCTTTCTCTATTCTTTTGAGTAATTCTTACTAGTGGCTTAGTGATCTTATTCGTTCTTTCAAAGAACGAGCTTCTAGTTCTGTTGATCATCTCTACTGTGCTCCTGGTTTCTAATTCATTGACCTTTGCTCTAATATTGATCTACTGCTTTCTCGTGCATGGGTTAGGCCTGTTTTTCTGTTCCAGCTCCAGCTTCTTGAAGTGAGGATATAAAAACCGCATTTTAGATTTTTCTATTCTTTTGAGTGAAGCTTGGATGGCTATATATTTCACCCTTAGGACTGCCTGTGCAGTATCCCATAGATTTTGACCGTTGTGTTTTCATTCTCATTGGTCTCCATAAATTGTTTAATTGATTTTTGATTTCCTGGTTTATTGAGTCATTCCTGAGCAGGATGGTTCTTAGTTTCCAAGTCTTTGAGTTTCTTCCAAATTTTTCCTTGTGATTGAGTTCTAATTTCAAAGCATTGTGGTCTGAGAATATGCAGGGTATAATTTCAGTGTTTTGGTATCGGTTGAGACATGTTTTGTGACCCAGTATATGTCTATTCTGGATAACGTTCCACGAGCATTCAAAAAGAATGAGTATTCTGTTGTTCGGGGGTGTAGTGTTCTATATATATCTATGAGGTTCATCTGATCTAATATGTCATTCAAAGTTCTTGTTTCTTTGTTGATTTTCTGCTTAGGTGATCTGTCTATTGCTGATAATGGACTGTTGAGGTCCCCTACTGTTTACGTATTTTTATTTATATGTCTCTTTATTCTGGTTAAGAGTTGGCTTGTGTATCTTGCTGCCTCCCTGTTGGGGGTTTAGATATTTATAATTGTCCCATCCACTTGTTGGATACATCCTGTATGAATAATATAGCATCCTTCTGTATCTCTAACTACAGTCTTTAGTTTAAATACTAATCTGTCTGATATTAGAATTACTACCCCAGCTTTCTTTTGAGGTCCATTGGCATGGAAAATGGTTTTCCATCCCTTTACTTTCTGTCTGGATGTATCTTTAGGTTCCAAATGAGTCTCTTGTAGACAGCAAATGGATGGGCCATTTCTTTTTACCCATCTGTTACCCTGTGGCATTTTATGGTAGCATTTAGGCCATTCACATTGAGAGTGTTTATTGAGAGATATGATTTTAATGATGTCATGTTGCCTTTGAAGTCTTTGTTTCTATAGATTGTAACTTTGTGTTCTGTATCACTCTTGGTGAGTTTTTACTTTTATAGAACAGCCTTAATATCTCCTGTAGGGCTGGCTTGGTGGTCACGAATTCCTTCAGTTTCTGCCGATTTTGGAAGGTCCTTATCTCTCCATCAATTCTGAATGACAGCATTACTGGATAAATGATCCTTGGCTGCATGTTCTTCTCAGATGTTGATGTTAACATGACATTATTCCCTCAGCACTTGCTGGGTCTATCAGGAATACCCCGACAATATTCTGATCACCCAGATGCCTATAGAACATGAAATACTGTATCCTCTATAGGCTCATTCATTACACTAACAGCAGTAATACTAATAATTTTCATAATTTGAGAAGCCTTCGCATCAAAACGAGAAGTAACAATGGCTGAACTCACCACAACTAATATCGAATGATTACATGGATGTCCTCCCCATACCATACGTTCGAAGAACCTACATATGTAACACTAAAATAAGAAAGGAAGGACTCGAACCCTCTAAAATTGGTTTCAAGCCATTACCATAACCATTATGTCTCTCTTAATGAAGAGATATTAGTAAAAATTACATAACTTTGTCAAAGTTGAATTATAAGTGAAAGCCCTTTATATATCCATGGCATATCTCTTTCAGATAAGCCTTCAAGATGCAACCTCTCCTATTATGGATGAACTCCTACACTTTCATGACCACACATTAATAATTATATTCCTAATTGGGTCTCTAGTCCCCTATGTTATTTCAATCATATTAACTACTAAATTGACACACACAAGCACAATAGACACACAGGAAGTAGAAACAGTATGGACCATCCTACCAGCTATCATTCTGATTTTAATTGCACTTCCATCATTATGAATTCTTTATATAATAGATGAGATTAGCAATCCTTCACTAACTGTAAAAACTATAGGGCATCAATGATACTGAAGTTTTGAATATACAGACCATGAAGACTTAAATTTTGACTCTTAAATAATTCCAACATGATAACTGAAGCTTGGGGAACTGCAACTACTGGAAGTAGATAATTGAGTTGTTTTACTGATAGAAAGAACAATCCACATGTTAATCTCATCAGAAGACTTTCTACATTCATGGGCTGTACCATCCCTAGGATTAAAAACTGATGCAATCCCAGGACGACTAAGCCAAGTAACTTATGGCCATAAGAAAAGGACTATACTATGGTCAATGCTCAGAAATCTGTGTTTCAAACCAATGTCAAACTTACTGTCCTCGAACTAGTACCACTATCCTACTTCAAAAGTGATCTACTTCAATACTGTAAAATCATTAAGAAGCTATATAGCATTAACCTTTTAAGTTAAAAATTGAGAGTATAAAACTCTCCTTAATGATAATGCCACAAGATGCATCAACATGATTTATTACAATTGGATCAATAATCCTAGCTTTATTTATTATATTTCAACTAAAAGTCTCAAAATATAATTATCCAGAATCCCCAGGAATAAAATCAATTCTATTATCAAAAAACCCCACACCTTGAGAAGAAAAATGAACGAAAATCTATTCACCTCTTTCACTACCTGAACAATAATAGGAATTCCCATTGTACTCTCCTTCTTAGAATTACGAGAAGGAGAAATCCCCCCAGCAAAGAAAAGATAACGAGTCTGTGGCCTCTGCCACAGAACTCATGGATATGGAGATAACCAAATGATCAGAGATGGAGTTCAGAGTAACAATGGTCAAGATGATGGGTAGACTTGAAAAAAATACTAACGAAAATATTAATGAGAATATAGAATCTCAAAGGTCAGAAATGAGAGTGAATCTGGCAGAAATTTAAAATGCTATGAATCAAATGCAGTCAAAACTAGATGCTCTGACGGCCAGGGCAAATGAGGTAGAAGAACGAATCAGTGAATTGGAAGATGGGATAGTAGAAGAGAAAGTTAAAACACAAACATGGCTCAAAAAAATCCAATCTCAAGAATGTAGATTACGGGAGATTACTGACACAATGAAATGTTCTAATGTTAGAATCATCGGCATAAAGGTTTAAGTTTTACACAATTAGCAGGCTTTGCCACCCTAACAAGCCCTATTTCTTGGGCATATTTGGAGATAGACTTGCTAAATTAAGATTATATCATCTATTGATTTTAAGGTGCTTTAGTAAAGTGGGCCTTATTTCTCTTGTCCTTTTGTACTGGGAGAAATTACTTAATAGATAGAAACCGACCTGGATTACTCCAGTCTGAACTCAGATCACGTAGGACTTTAACCGTTGAACAAAAGAACTTAATAGCTGCTGCACCATTAGGATGTCCTGATCCAACATCGAGGTCATAAACCCTATTGTTGATATGAACTCTCGAATAGGATTGTGCTGTTATCCTAGGGGAACTTATTCCGTTGATCAAAGGTTTTTGGGTCAATAAGTGAAGAGGTGTTTTGACTAATATTCTAAATTTGTATCACTCGGAGGCTGTTTTGTTCTCTGAGGTCACCCCAACCTAAATTGTCAACTCATAGTAGAAGTATGTTATCCCTAATTGGTTGAATAAGTGTATTCTCTTGAGTTGATTAATTAAAGCTCCATAGGGTCTTCTCGTTTTATAATTCTATTCCCGCCTCCTCATGGGAAGGTCAATTTCACTGATTGGAAGTAAGATAGGGGAAGGGGATATCACAGCGGGAGACGAACCATGAGAGACTATGGACCTGGGAAAAAAACTGAAGGGTTTTAGAAGGGAAGGGGTTGGGGGATGGGTTAGCCTTGTGATGGGTATTAAGGAGGGCACTTATTGCAATGAGCACTGGGCGTTATACCCAAGTAATGAACCATTGAACACTACAACAAAAACTAATGATGTACTGTATAGTAACTAACATAACATTAAAAAAATTGTTTTAAATTAAATAAAATGAGTCCTCTTTAGGCAGAATATAGATGGATGTTTTTAAATGCATTCTGATACCCTATGTCTTTTGATTGGAACATTCAATGCATTTGCATTCAGAGTGGTTTTTGCAAGATACTAATTTAGTCCCATTATGTTACCTGTAGAGTTTGTGTTTCTGGTGATGTTCTCTTGTCCTTCTTAGTCATTCTTGCTTTTGGTCTTTGTTTTCTCCACTCAAAGTGTTCTCCTTAAAGGGTCTTTCAGGGCTGGTTTATTGGTCATGAACTCCTTTAGCTTCTGTTTATCTGGGAAGCTCTTTATCTCACTTTATATTCTGAATGACAGCCTTGGTGGATAAAGAATTTCTTGCCTGCATATTTTTCCACTTCAACAGGTTGAGTGTTTCTTGCCATTCTTGTCTCTCCTGTCATGATTCTGTGGACAGGTCTCCTGCAAATCTGATCTTTCTTCTTTTATGGGTTAAGGGGTTTTTGTTGTTGTTGTTGCTGTTGTTGTTGTTTCCCCTTGCTGCTTTCAGGATTCTTTTTTTAAATGATTTTTTATTATATTATGTTAGTCACCATACAGTACATGCTTTCAGGATTCTTTCCTTGTCTGTGCACTGTGTGAATTTGAATATGATATTCTTTGGCTATGGTAGGCCTTTATTGAATTTTATGGGAGTTCTCTCTGCTTCTTGGATTTTTATGTCTGTGTCCTTCCCCGGATTAGGGATGTTTTTCAGTTATACTCTGTTTAAAGAAACCTTCTGCTCATTTTTTCTCTCTCTTCATCTTCTGGGACTCCTATGATATGAATGTTATTACATTTTAATAAGCTACTGAGTTCCTTAAGTCTAACTTCATGACCCATTATCTTTTTTCCCTCTTCTTTTCACCTTCATTATTTTCCATAATTTTGTCTTTCATATCACTAATTCACTCTTGTGTTTCACGCACCCTCATTTTTATGGCTTCCCCATTTGTGTTTGCATGTCGGTTGTAGCATTTTTAATTTTGGTCTGACTAGATAGTAGTTCTTTTATCTCTGTTGTAAAGGATTCTCTAGGATTTCAAGCCCAGGTAGTATCCTTATAATTGTTGTTTTAAATTCTAGTTCAGATATCTTACTTATGTCTGTATTGATTAAGTCCCTGGGTATGAGTTCTACTTCCTGTTCATTCTTTTGTGTTGAATTTCTCCATGTTGTGATTTTGTCTAGAAAAAGAAAGAATAAAGAAAAATCACTAATATAACAAAATAAAAATTATTTTAAAATAATACCCCAAAACAGAAACACAAAGCAAAAAAAAAAAAAAGAAAAAAGAAAAGAAAAGAAGAAAGAAAAACTAGATAATGGGTGTGTTTTGGTCTGCTTGTTAAAGGAATTCAGATCCCCAAATAAAAAAAAAAAAAAGAAAGAAAGAAAGAGAAAGAAAATTACAAAAATTTAAAAAATTAAAGAAAGTGAAGAAATAAAAAATAAAATAAAAAGAAAATGAACAGAAAAATAAAAATACATGTATATAAAATATATACAAAAATAAAGATTTAAAAAATTAAAAAATAAACCAAGGAATTGAAAAAATAAGGGTATAAAGGAAAAAAATAAAAGTTTTAATGTAGCTATATCCTGTTTTCCTTTGAGTTGGAGCTTTGCAGCACTCTGTGATCAGTAGACTGCGCGTGCTAGTTTGTACTGATCTTCTGGGGGAGGGTCCTGCTGCCCTGATTCCCTGGATGACTTGTTTCAGTGGAAGTGAGTCTCCAGGACAACAGGAGGCCGGACTTGGTGTAAATCACGCTGGCCTCCGCTAGATGGTGCTGTTTTGCTCCCTGGAGCCTTTCAGCTTTGATGAGTGTGATGAATATGGCAGTGCCCTGCTCTCTAGCCCTGGAGCTGAAAGTCCACACTTCCCACCCTACAGTGAGCTGATCAATCACCCTTCTTGTGTCCTGGGTTTTCATCTGAACCCTATGTTCACCCTGCCAGTGTCCAA
>NW_023178911.1:0-1022 GCF_002007445.2 Ailuropoda melanoleuca
TTGCCAGGGAAACACTGTCAGGTGGGGGGTGTGTGTGTCTGTGGGTGTGACTGTGTGTGTCTGTGTGTGTGTCTGTGTGTGTGTGGTTGTGTGTGTCTGTGTGTGTGATTGTGTGTGTGTGTCTGTCTCTCTGTGTGTGATTGTGTGTCTGTGCATGTGTGTGTCTCTCTGTGTGTGATTGTGTGTGTGTGTCTGTGGGTGTGATTGTGTGTGCCTCTGTGTGTGGCTGTGTGTGTGGCTGTGTGTGTGGGTGTGATTGTGTGTCTGTGTGTCTCTCTGTGTGTGATTGTGTGTGTCTGTGTCTCTCTGTGTGTGATTGTGTGTCTGTGCGTGTGTGTCTGTGTGTGATTGTGTGTGTCTGTGTGTGTGTCTGTGGGTGTGACTGTGTGTGCCTCTGTGTGTGGCTGTGTGTGTGGCTGTGTGTGTGGGTGTGATTGTGTGTCTGTGTGTCTCTCTGTGTGTGATTGTGTGTGTCTGTGTCTCTCTGTGTGTGATTGTGTGTCTGTGCGTGTGTGTCTGTGTGTGATTGTGTGTGTCTGTGTGTGTCTGTGGGTGTGACTGTGTGTGCCTCTGTGTGTGGCTGTGTGTGTGGCTGTGATTGTGTGTCTGTGTGTCTCTCTGTGTGTGATTGTGTGTGTCTGTGTCTGTGGGTGTGATTGTGTGTGTCTGTGTGTGTGTGTGTGTGTGTGTGTTGTGTACCAGAGCTACCTATCAAACGTTGCTATGCTCTGCAAAGAAAAGGAATAATCAAAAACCTAGACAATGAACCTAACCATCAGGCTGAGTTCGCTTCCTCTTTACTGTGTTTTGGTTTGTTGGGATTGCAACTTCTTCAGGACTTCAGTGCCGTTGTTTTGATCTCAGGGCGAGCTGCTCCCACTGAGGCTGTGTCAGGATATCGCCATGGCCATCTGTTTCCGTAAGCACACTGGAGCCCGGGGGCTGGTGACTGCGTTGCTGGGGACATGGCAATAAGGACGTGTGGAGCAGCGGCTGTGACATGATGGACATTTGAACTTTAG
>NW_023178912.1:0-3531 GCF_002007445.2 Ailuropoda melanoleuca
TAAGGAGGGCATGTATTGCATGGTGCACTGGGTGTTATACGCAACTAATGAATCATGGAACTTTACATCAACAACCAGGGATGTATTGCATGGTGACTAAAATAATATAATAAAAAATACTATAAAAAATTTAAAAAATTAAAAAAAACAAAAAGTCAACCTTCAGAGCACATATGCTATCAGAGCTGGGGATACGGGACGTGACTGACAGAATGTGCCAAGAAGGAAGAGGCATCGTGTGCCCAAGAACTTCCGAAAAAATAATAAATAAATAAAAGAGAAAGAAGAAAGAGCCTGCCATCGGCCTCCCTGGCACGATCCCAAGACGGAGGCATTTTGAAATGCGAGCTCAGAAAGAACAAACAGACGATCAAGTCGGCCCAATAAGCAAACGAAGGAGCCTGACATGACCAGGGGTAGTTGAGAGTGGTCAGGCCAGCAGGGGAGTTCAAGCCCATCTGCGGAGTGGGACCCCTGCCCTGCAATGTACGCGGACCCTCCGTGGAAGGGAAGACGGCCGTTCCTGCGTTCATCATAACACGATGCGTATTTATAGAATACTCTTTTCTAGCATCTCTCTGCAGAGCCGTTCTTCAGTGAGCAGGTGAGATACCGCCGATCCCAGCCAAGGTCCCGGGTGTCCGAGCACGGTGATGAGGTTTTAGATGCATCGACACTCCTGGAAAATGCAGAGACGCACACTGGCTTGCAAAGCACCGCACGGCAAAGACTGACCATCCAGGAACAGAAGCCTGGTCAATTGTGCATGGGCTACACACCCATAAATGCTCGGCTGCCCTGCACACACCCTGGGCTGTGACTGACAGCCTGCTCTCTGGTGAGGGAACTCACTGAGCAAGATCCTTCCAGACACAGAGAGCAGGTCAGGCTCAGGGAGGATGTCTGAGTCTCCCTTCCCTATGACCTTGAAAACTCCACGACACTTCATCGAGTTGGTGGGCGGGAGACTTCTCAGTAACAGCTTCAGTCCTGTGTTATTAGCAGAGCACTTCAGTAAACGATGCTTTTGGAAACTCATTGCCACTGTCTTGCACGTTGTGGGAAAAGACAGAACCTTCTTCTGCTATATGCCTTTGCGCTATTTGTGAAAAATACAGAAGGCAGCTCCATGCCTGCCTTCCCAGAAACCTGTAATCATTTCAATCCAAGAATCAGAAGACTGACATCCTACAAACGCGGACTGAAAACGTACACGAGGGGATGGTGAAGGCGTTCCTTATTTTTTTCCTGCTTGCCACGAAGCTCTCGAACAGAATATTCCTCCTCCGCGGGCTTGACCATTATTATGCAACCAATGTCACAACATGACCGGCGTCGTGGGGCACGGTGGAAATGCAAAGAGGCTGTTGGTTCAGTTGGAGAGCCCTAGGACGCCGGTGATTACAGGAGGCACAAAGCAGCTGATGCTGTCGAGACTCACCCAGCCGCCGCTATGAACACACACAGATGTGTATACTTCCGCCATCCCTTTGTTGCATCCATGCACTTCACATCTACTGAAAGCACATTCAGCTGAGACCGCCCTCGCGACTAAAACTCTATAGGTAAGCCCTGCCAGGTCCTGCCACCAAACGCATCTCAAGGTGGCAGGGTCGGAACTTGCTTCTGGAGAGAGGCACCTTCCGAAGGTTCATGCAGCCGGATAGCGCCCGTGAATGCTTTCCACAAACACATCGCTGTCAGACCTATCCTCGTGGACTCGTGGATACTTACAGAGACGACAGTGACAGACACCCGTCTGGGGTATTCGCCTGCTGAGCTCAGCACACATTCTATTACACAGAGTCCTCAAATCACTCATTCAATAAATCAGAATATTTTTTAGGGATTTTATTTATTTGTTAGAGTGAGGGAGAGCACATGCAGGGGGAGGGGCAGAGGGAGAAGCAGACTCCCCGCTGAGCAGGGAGCCTAACGTGGAACTCGATCCAAGGACCCTGAGATCATGACCTGAGCCAAAGGCAGATGCTTTACCAAATGAGCCACCCAGATGCCCCAATCAGAATATTTTAAAAAACATTTTAAGTCATCTTTAAACCTAATCTAGTCCTCAAATGCACAACCGCAAGGTCAAGAGTCGAACGTGGTACCAATTGAACCACTCAGGTAGTCCTAAATCAAAGTAATCCTTAAACTAAAATCCTAGAAGCTGGTTCTTTGAAAGAATCAATAAAATTGACAGACCACTGGCAAGACTTATCCAAAAGAATAGAGAAAGGACCCAAATTAATAAAATTATGAATGAAAAAGGAGAGGTCACAACCAACACCAATGAAATTGGAAGGATTATTAGAAACTTTTATCAACAGCTATATGCCAAAAAACTAAACAATCTGGAAGAGATGGAGGCCTTCCTGGAAACCTATAAACTACCAAGACTGAAACAGGAAGAAATAGATTTCTTAAATAGGCCAATTTTATGCAGAGATTGAAACATTGATTAAAAAAAACTTCCAAAAAACAAAACTCCAGGCCCGGATGGTTTTCCTGGGGAATTCTACCAAACATTCAAAGAAGAAATAATACCTATTCTCCTAAAGCTATTTCAAAAAATAGAAACAGAAGGAAAGCTACCAAACTCATTCTATGAGGCTAATATTACCTTGATCCCCAAACCAGGCAAAGACCCCCTCAAAAAGGAGAATTACGGACCAATTACCCTAATGAATATGGATGCCAAAATCCTCAACAAGATCCTGGCTAATAGAATCCAACAGTACATTAAAAGGATTATCCATCATGACCAAGTGCGATTCATCCTTGGGATGCAAGGGTGGTTGTTTAACATTCGCAAATCGATTGGTGTCTTAGATTTTATCCAAAAGGAAAAAGCCAAAAATCATATGATTCTCTCAACAGATGCAGAAAAAGCATTTGACAAAATACAGTGTCCTTTCCTGATTAAAACCCTTCAGAGTGTAGGGATGGAGGGTACATTCCTCAATCTCATAAAAACCATCTATGAAAAGCCTACTGCAAGCATTATTCTCAATGGGGAAAAGCTGGAAGCCTTTCCCTTAAGATCAGGAACACGACAAGGATGCCCACTCTCGCCACTATTATTCAACATAGTACTAGAAGTCCTTGCAACAGCAATCAGAAGACAAAAAGGGATCAAAGGTATCCAAATCGGCAAAGAAGAAGTCAAACTGTCTCTCTTTGCAGATGACATGATACTCTATATGGAAAACCCAAAGGAATCCACTCCCAAACTATTAGAAGTTATAGAACAATTCAGTAAGGTGGCAGGATACAAAATCAATGCCCAGAAATCAGTTGCATTTCTATACACGAATAACGAGACTGAAGAAAGAGAAATTANTAAATTAGGGACTCCATCCCATTTACAATAGCACCAGAACCATACGTTACCTTGGAATTAACTTAACCAGAGACATAATGGATCTATATTCTAGAAACTATAAATCACTCTTGAAAGACACATTGAGGAAGACACAAAAAGATGGAAAAATATTCCATGCTCATGGATTGGAAGAATTAACATAGTTA
>NW_023178913.1:0-1046 GCF_002007445.2 Ailuropoda melanoleuca
ATAGGGAGCCCTGCTCACTGTCTCACTGATTTCCAGACATTGGCTGGGAGCACTGCACTGTGGAAGGCCCTGTGTGTGAGCACTGAGGACAGTAGGATAAGCAGGACATGTACCACCCTTAGGTGGCTGTCTAGCAGCTGCACTCATGGCAGGAAAGTGGGGAGGGATGCCCTAAGACGTACAGAACCAGTGGAAGAAGGGTGCTCCCGGGGCAAGCACTGTAGTGGAAATGCCCCTGGCCCGGGTGGCTCGGGCTGTCTGGTCACCATAACTCCTTCTGTGCAGCTGATCACCGTGAACCTGGGGGGTGACAGTGGCCCTCCTTGGAGACAGGGTGCCTTAGGGGTGGGAGCAAAGTCTGAAATGGATAATTGCTCTGAGAAGTTCCTTTTGGATCATGGACAAACCAGAGAGAAATCTCCTCCTGGGGCAGGAAAGGAAGTTATCCTGCACTCTCGTCCCAGTGCCGTTAAACACGGTGCACAGACTAGGTGTTTTATATCCATCATCTGCAAGAATTTCTGGAGAAATACAGGGATATTCCTTTGAGTGGGCGCCCCGAAGACTCTAGACTGATACCCTTGTTCCTGAGCATGGAAAGCCAGATAAAAGACATTTTAATTTGGTTATCTTGAGTGTAATTTGGGCAGCTGTAAGTAAGCAAGGTCTAGGTTTTGGTGAGGGAGAAATGAATGAAAGGAGTGGTTTGGGTGGAAGAGCAGCCGGGAGGGAGGGAAGGAGCTGGTCTTTGACTCAAATTCGAGGAGCTTTGTGTCGTATCCAGCTGGGACAACTGCCTCGCACCTGATTTCCACACATATTCTCATATATCCCATATATATGCTCTGATTTAGAAAATGGATTGAGTTTTACTTATGAAGCGCCCTCTTTGGCTGATTAGCTATTCCATGGCCTGTTGAGCTGCACATTCTCTAACACGACCTGGATAACAAAAAATATCCCAGAGGAGAGAGTGGAAGGCTCTGGGATCAAAACAACCTTCGAAATCACTGCCATTCGTCAAAGTTCCAGTTTATGCCGGGCAC
>NW_023178914.1:0-2330 GCF_002007445.2 Ailuropoda melanoleuca
TCATTCATTCATTCATTCATTCATGTATTCACCCTTCATTTATTTAAATCGACACATAGTTTTCGAGTGCCTTCTAGGTGCCAGGTCTTTTGTTATGTCCAAGGTGTGTATCAGTGAATAAAATAGACAATCTTCCAATGTTGAGAAATTCCTATATTGATGTGCTTACATTTCTTCATGGAAAACCTTTGACTTCTACAAAGTTCTGGTCAGGTTGCATCTAAATGATAGTATATATTGGTGTGTTTCAAGCATTCATAGAGAATCTTAAGGAAGCAAAGTTTGCTTATAAGCACGTTTCTGTAAAAAGCCAACTAAGTGGAAAAGTCAACTAAATAAGAAAGGTAAAGGTAAAACTAGTTAAATAAATACATTTTTAAGTCTGTTATACTATCTTTCAGGTCTAAACAGAAGGAAAGGTGCAAGTTTTCATAATTGCTTTGGATAAAGTATGAAACTGTGGCAAGTGTTTGAATTCATCTTCTACTGCCACTCGGTAGTTATCCCACTTCACAAAGTTTAAGGTGTTTTTCTCTTTTTAGGGGAAATATCTATTTATTTAGATAGATAGATTTGAAAACATGTGATACCTAAAATAAGCAAAAGCCTTTAGCTGTGCTTGTTAGGAGTGAGAAAAAGTAAGTTAAGGGAACATCTGAGGACAGAACACACAGACCTGTCACCAAAACNCTGTCACCAAAACGAAGCAGCTACAGCACATATATATTTTTTTTTAAAAAAACAGATGAATGAAGAACAAAAACTCTTAGATATTGTTTTGTTGAAACATGCCCACAAGTGTGTGCACACACACCCACGCCCACCTACACACACACACACANTCACCAAAACTAAGCAGCTACAGCACATATATTTTTTTAAAAAAAAATAGATGAATGAAGAACAAAAACTCTTAGATATTGTTTTGTTGAAACATGCCCACAAGTGTGTGCACACACACCCACGCCCACCTACACACACACACACATACACGCACTAAAAATCAGTGTCACTTGGATAAATAATAATTTGATTTTTAAAAGACTCCCAGTCACAGCACTGTGCANCACATACACACACTAAAAATCAGTGTCACTTGGATAAATAATAATTTGATTTTTAAAAGACTCCCAGTCACAGCACTGTGCAATTACAATTTTAACAACGGCAAACTTTAATTAACGAGCTGTGAAATGCAAGCTGTTCTAAGCTACAGAAGCATTATGTGTTAAACAGGACTTCAGAATGGAGCTAGCCAACTTAATTCTAGTAATCAAGTTCATGCCTAAGAGATATATGAGTATTGCCCTTTCCTACATTTTATTAATGGTTTCTGTGAAACAGCCGCATAAAATGTAAAATTGCTCCAAAATTACAGGCTAAACTCCTAATTCGATCGAGAGAAAATAAATATCAGTAAAAGGCAAATTCTGGGAAACAGTATATGTGATTGAAATATAGTTGCTTGGTGTGCATGGACTTTGATCATGTACTTTCTTCTTCTTCATGTTCCCCTTGATCGCTGTGTTTATTTTGGAAGTCCAGAATTTATAATCTGGGAATAGTATTCTTAGAATGGTGAATCTGGACTTAAGGACTTACTAATTCATAAGATCTTTTACCTTTTCTTTAAAATATAGTCTATACATTAGTAGTATGGCATAACTCATTATGGTACCACATTTAGTATGGTGTCAAGAATATAGTAGGTTCAAAAATATTTGTGAAACTGAACTTGATCTTGCTGGTCCCCATCCAAGTAATGATTGTTCTTTATTTCCTTCCCCTTTCCCTGTCTGTGAAGTAAAGTCTATGCGTATTGTATCTATGATGTCCTGTAGTTTACTCAGAACTCATTCTCTGTCATCCATCCACCTATGATTCATGTCATTATCATCTGCCTAATCATGGAAGCAAGGAACTTTGAAGCCATCCTTTCTTTGCTGTCTTTAAACAAACCCCCTCCATATCTGTCAAACCATGTCACTACTTCTCTGTATCTATGGCTGCTGTGCTAGGCTAATGCATCCTATCTCTGTGTAGGTTGGCCCAACATGCTGCTAAAATGGCCTACTTGACTTATTTTCCCCTCTATTTTCAGTCATTCTACACTCTACTGCTAGAGTTATTTTTCTAAGATATTAGTTTCATCTCTTTTCTTTTGGAAATATTCTCAAGTATAAGATGGAGTCTAAACTCTTCAGTGTAAGAGATGAGAAACCCCATGGTCTACACTAGTCTACCTGTTACCCTCTCATCAGTGGCCATATTCTCCAACACTTCCTTTAAGCTCACTGAAATTCTCTCTTTTTTTTTTTTTTAAGATTTTT
>NW_023178915.1:0-3029 GCF_002007445.2 Ailuropoda melanoleuca
GAAAATATAAATTCATGATAAAGGCTGCATCTCTAGAGAAGAAAAGGGAAATGAGAAAGGAAAATGATGAGGGTAGCTTCCCTAATTTTTAAAATTTCACGAGGCGCCTGGGTGGCACAGCGGTTAAGCGTCTGCCTTCCGCTCAGGGCGTGATCCCGGCGTTGTGGGATCGAGCCCCACATCAGGCTCCTTTNTATGAGCCTGCTTCTTCCTCTCCCACTCCCCCTGCTTGTGTTCCCTCTCTCGCTGGCTGTCTCTATCTCTGTCGAATAAATAAATAAAAAAATCTTTAAAAAAAATAAAAAATAAAATTTACATTAAAAATATTAGGCAAGAGATAACTTCTGATTTGTGGTGGTTAGAACATAGTTATTCATTTTCCATTTTCTTTATATTATCTTATACTTTTATGTACCTTTAAACTACATCTGGTTTTGTTTTTTCTTTACTTTCGTTTTTAAAGATTTTATTTATTTGAGAAAGATAGGGAGAATACACACGCACACGCGGGGATAGGGCAGAGGAGGAGGGAGAGAGAAACTCAAGCAGACTCCATGTTTAGCTAGGAGGCTGACGTGGGGCTCAATCCCAGGACCCTGAGATCACAACCTGAGCTGAAATCGAATCAGACTCTTAGCCAACTGAGCACAGAGGCACCCCTACAACTGTTTTTTTTAAATTTTAATAAAGGGGGGCTGTGTACAAAAGAAAAGCTAGCTCTACACACTCAGTCATTTCCTGTCCAAATCTCCGTGTATTACTTCTTCCTTTCTAAATCAGTCTCTCAGCCTCAGCACTGCTGACACTTACGGGCAGGTCGTTCTTCACTGTGGGGGGCTCCCGGGGGCTCCCTGTGCACTGTGGGCTATTTAGCAGCACCCCTGGCCTCCACCCACTAGATGTCGATAGCATGTCACCCCCACTTGTGACATGGACATTGCCAAGTGTCCACCTGGGGCAAAATCACCCTCAGATAAAAACCACTGCCCTAGATGAAACCATACATTTCACTCTACTTTCTCCTTTTCTGGCACGGTGCACCACACGTACATAGTACATCAGTGTTTTCTGAGGACTTTTGCATTCACTTTCTTACTTTGGTTTTGAATTGCCCCATCCAAGGAGGTGGGGTTGTTATCTCCATTGCCTAATATGAAAACTGAGGCTTGGAGAAGCCAGGCAACTTCTACTAGGCCCTATAGCTGAGTATGGACAGGATTTGGTCTTCAACCTGGGTCTTCAGATCTTTGCTGCTAAGTCATGGTGTAGTCCCTCCTAACCTAGTAACCAGAGAATCAACTCTCTTACTGGCGTCTACTCTCTCTCTCCCCTCTCCCTCTTCCTNTCCCCGCTCCCTCTTCCTTCAATACAGAAGTAAGGGTGAGGGGAGGAGAGGAAGACGAGGTGTCAGAGGAAAGACCAACACATGCTGAGCAACTACTGTGTGCCACAAGCTTTCGATAATCTATCACTATTGACTTTGTAATAATCTTGCAGAGCAGACAATAGTATTCAAATTTCACAGATGAAGAAACAACTCAAAACTAAAGAATCGTATTTACTTGCGGCAGTTGCAGCACATTTAAGAGAAAAAGGGGCTTTCTGATATTTCTAAAATGCAATTTCATTTGAGGCAGTATAATATGATTAAATCCCAGCTGTGCCACTTACAAGCTGTGTGACCCTGGGTGAATGACCTAACCTCCCTACACCCCACTATTTTTATGTATAAACTCAGGGAGGATCATATTCAATGAAATGGTGCATGTGTAATCCAAATATGACTGGGCTGCCTGAAGGCCTGATTCTGTCCATTGACACATTAAACATACACACACAGATCCTATGAGCATTTAAGAACAATGAAGTTATCTTAGAAGGGGAGCACAGCTTCATACAGTGTATCTCAGAGGAATAACATGTGTATGTACATCCTCCCCTCAGAGCCTCTACAGCAACTCCATTCTATTGCCCTCTCTTTCTTCCTGCTGTCCTTCTGCCATCACCCTCAGCTCTCCTTGTCTGCCCAGCCCCCTGGCATGCCCTCCCCCATGCCATGCTGCCTACTTGTGACTCTCCGGCATGGCAGGTCTCCACTCTGCATGCTTTTCTCTTACTGGTCCAAGAACCCAGGTGCTAGGAGAACAAACTCTCCATCTCCTCACTCTTGAACAGGGTCTGGTTCAGTAACCAGCATGCCACATGTACTTAATGCAAGTTAACTATTGTGGTGGTTGGTGCTATTTGCAAAAAGCCTACAAGTTGCCAAGCACTGTGCTCAGATCCAGGGCTTTCAAAATAAAGCAAACACAGGTTCTGTCCCAAGGAAGTTCACAAAACACGAATAAGCCAACTTGTATAGCCTATTCAAACTCACACGGGGCTTTTTCTTTTAATTGAGGCAAAAATCGCATAACATAGAAATGTACCTAAACATAAAATTAAGCATTTTCAAGTGCACAATTCAGCAGCATTTAGTATACTCAGTGTTGTGCAAGCATCACCTCTATCTAGTTTCAAAACATTGCCATCAATCTGAAAAGAAATCTTGTATCCATTAGCACTCATGCCCTATTCCCCCAACCTCCCAGTGCCTAGCAAACACTCATCTGCTTTCTGTCTCTATAGATTTCCCTCTTCTGGACATTTCATGTAAATGGAATCAGAAAATATGGGACCTTCTCTGTCTAGGTTCTTCCACTTAGCATCACGTTTCCAAGGTTCAGGGGCATTGTGGTATGTATCAGTACTTCGTTCTTTCTAGGTATCCATCCCAAACAACTGAAAACAGGTGTTCAAACAAAAATTTATACATGAATATTTAGAGCCAACATTGTTTACGATAGTCAAAATGTAGAAACAAACCAAATACCTATCAACTGACGNAAATATGGGACCTTCTCTGTCTAGGTTCTTCCACTTAGCATCACGTTTCCAAGGTTCAGGGGCATTGTGGTATGTATCAGTACTTCGTTCTTTCTAGGTATCCATCCCAAACAACTGAAAACAGGTGTTCAAACAAAAATTTA
>NW_023178916.1:0-1053 GCF_002007445.2 Ailuropoda melanoleuca
CAACTCCAGCTGATATAAAAAAAAAAAAAGGAGGAGGGGAGGGGGAGGAGGAGGAAGAAGTCACCCCAGCCTTTTTGTCTTCTTTGGGGGAATTCACATAATTTCCTAGTTTTTCCACTTTCTCTACCTGCCAATCTAAAGCAAAAAACAGTGGCCTCTCCCTCCTTTGGGGTGAGTTCTTGAGGCCAGATGAACTCTCTACTAAGAAAACACTCAAAGGAGAGTGTCTCAGAAGGCAACACATAAATAGAGAACAGCATTTATTAGCTATTTTGTATCTCCAGGTCACAGAAGTGACTCCAGCCAGATGCCTGTCTGCTGTGCCCTTTCCAGCTGCCACTTTGTATGTTAATTGCACACCCTTAACATTTATTATCAAATCTGCTGGTTTAAATTTTTAAGATGAAGAGGGGGAGGCGGGCTTCACTCAGGGGACCCATCTTCAGTCATTTTATGGAAATGAAACCTGGAGTTTGTTTACTGCTGGTCTGTGAAATCCCAGGTGGGGAAATGCTAATTGTAGAGAGTGGGAAGAAGGAGGCTAAGGCTGAGTCAAACACGAACCACAAAATCGGATGCACAAATAGCCTGAATTCTGATTCTTCTCTGCCCACAGTAACCCGCTTGTAAGATGGCGTCCCTTTCCTTTATGCCCTCTGTAGCCTTTGAAAAAGCGTATGTGACATACAGATTATACACATACACGAGCACCTTAGCAGAAGGGCCCCTTCAAGTCCACATCGCTTTTTCTAAGCAGAAGTGGTAAACAGAAGCCAGAATAGGCATCACAGAACACTTGCACTGCCCTCACATTTATTTTTATTGATAAAAGAACTCTTCCGGTCCTCGTTAAGATCCTGTTTACTTCTGCTTATGACGGTAATAACGTGCTCAGTTTGATGAAGGCAGACAGACTGTGGTAGTCACAACTGATAGCTGATACAATATTTAGAAAGACACATTCATTATATTAAAAAAGTAACCAAGGGGCGCCTGGGTGGCACAGCGGTTAAGCGTCTGCCTTCGGCTCAGGGCGTGATCCCAGCGTTATGG
>NW_023178917.1:0-1054 GCF_002007445.2 Ailuropoda melanoleuca
GCCTGCTTAAGATTCTCTCTCTTCCTTCTCCCTCTGCCTCCCCCTCCCTCCCCCTAGCTAAAACAAAAAAAACAGTATGGTACTGGCAGAAAAATATACACATAGATCGCTAGAACAGAGTAGAAAACCCAGAAATAAACAAATGATTATATGGTCAATTGATCTTTCACAAAAGAGGCAAGAATATGCAATGGGAAAAAGACAGTAAGTCTCTTCAACAAATGGTGCTGGGAAAACTGGACCACCATCTTACACCACACACAAAAATAAACTCAAAGTGGATTAACAACCTAAATGTGAGACCTGAAACCATAAAAATCCTAGAACAGAGCACAGACAGCAATGTCTCTGACATCAGGTATAGCAACATTTTTCTTGATACATCTCTGGAGGCAAGGGAAACAAAAACAAAGTTAAACTATTGGGACTACATCAAAATAAAAAACTTCTGCACAGCAAAGTAAACAATCAACAAAACTGAAAGATGACTTACTGAATGGGAGAAGATATTTGCAAATGACACATCAAATAAAGAGTTAGTGTTTAAAATATATAAAGAACTTATACAAGATAAAAACACCAAGTAATCCAATTAAAAGATGGCTAGAAGACATGAACAGACATTTCTCCAAAAAAAGACATACAGGTGTCCAACATGTATATGAAAAGATGCTCAACATCACTCATCATCAAGGAAATGCAAATCAAAACCACAGTGAGATCTCACCTTGCACCTGTAAGAATGGTTAAAAATAAAAATACAGGAAATAGGATGTGGAGGAAAAGGAATTCTCTCATGCACTGTTGGTGGGAATGCAAACTGGTACAGCTACTGTGGAAGATGGTATGGAGGTTCCTAAAAATGTAAAAATAGAATTACCATATGATCTGTTAATTCCACTGCTACATATTTATTAAAAAATATGAAAACACTAAATTTAACAGATATATGCACCCCTATGTTTACTGCAGCATTATTCACAACAGCCAAATTATGGAAACAGCCCAAGTGTCCACTGTTGGTGAATGGATAAAGAAGATATGGGACACACAC
>NW_023178918.1:0-1055 GCF_002007445.2 Ailuropoda melanoleuca
ACACAGTAAACTTTTGGGGTTCCCTTCCTGACACCTGAAAACTATTTAAAATTCTAGCTTCAATTTACTGTGACTACTTGAGACAATTCTTTGTTTCTGTTTCTACTGTTTATCACCCAGACATCTGTTACCCAGATATTGCTTTTAACAGAGAAGGAAAGCTATACATCCTTTCCCAGTGAAAACGAATTAACAATTGTAAGAATGCCATTGGCAAGGCTTGGAGGAATATGTGTGTTTCTCAAAAAGAATTTGTTTTCTCAAAATTAAAGAGTTTCATTTTTAAGCATTACAATTAAAATCTGCATTACGACATGTTTGCCAATAGGTAACACAAACCACAGAATTTGAGGTTAAGATGAAGATGCCTTCATACATATTCATGGGCACTTTGAATGAAACCCTCGAATCTGATTAATTTGGCAGTGCACCAAAACCTAGTTTAAGTACCAACCATTACTTTCTCAAAACAAATATGGCTGAATACAAAGCAGTCCTTGACCGCCCATTGAGACAATCCACTTTCAGGAGCTGGGAAAAGAAATTATTAGCCAGAAGACATGAGCGTAGGGTGTTTGTTTAAAGTGTAGAGGTGAATGTCCACAATGGAAAGGAAATTGACTTTCTACTGGTGAAAGTGCAATGTACACATTAAACAGTATATTGAGCACCAAACTGAACACGAGAAGAAAATGGTTGAAAACCTCAAACATGACAAGCTTTCCCCTGTAGAAATGCCAAGGGTATGTGATAGTGCATTGTATGAGCATAAACAGCCACACCTCACTTCTTTCAACCTGGTCTTCACCCTTAACTGGCTGTCACAGCCCAGGATCTGCCTGTTGCCTCACTTCCTTATGTGAAAATGGCCCCCAGGACAAATTCGTCTCTTCCCCTGTGCTGGCCTCCTCTCTAAGAGAGGGTAGCACCAAATCTCACTGGTTATAGACCTGTGAACAGGAGTGAGGCAGATCTGGATTTGAGCCCCGTTTCCATTACCTTCTAGCATAGTGGTGCCCAAGTTTGCTCATCATGCACTCAGATGAAAAAAAAAA
>NW_023178919.1:0-1055 GCF_002007445.2 Ailuropoda melanoleuca
AAAAAAAATGTATATTTCCAGGTCAACAAAGGTGTGTGCTCTGATAACTGCTTAATTTTCCCCTAACCAAAGCTGGACACATTTAAATAGAACAGACAAAATGAGACTGTTTTTTCATTGTCAGAGGAACGTGTTCTTGAAATAATGCTCTAAAGACCTGGGAGGATCTGAGGGACGATATTAGTCTGTTTCAGTCTTTCTTCATGTCACTTAATTTGGCCACATGATCCTGTTAACAATTCCTAGACTTTTTTTTTAATGCATTTTTAAAGCATTCTTTAGCCCAGATAATTCATTTTCTGTTCTTAAGAATTAAAGGTTAATTTCACATTTGAAGATTTTTGAATAAGATTTTTATCTGAATTTTGTAAGCTGGAGGGAATAAGCCTTCATTAAGTATCAAATATTTTTCTCAGTGATTTTATCAGTTTTTGAAGCCAGGAGGCATAGCAGTACATTAATAAGCTGGAAAAAAAATGAATAAATAGAATCTTACTTGGTTATGAGATCAGGAAGAGAAATTGAGAAAATGCTAAATAGCGAACAGAAGTAGCTGTTAGCCCTAGAAGGATTATAAAACAATAGGCAACTCCTTAGCCAAAGGCAACAGGTTGGCTCAACAAGGGGGAAGCCAGAACTACCCCACTAATAAGCTACACAAGAAACACATACTTTACTCAATTCAAAACTAGTCAAATGTTTGTATTTAAATTAAGAACTGAAAACTCAAAGCCTTGTACGTTTGAGATCAGGTTTAGATTGAGGAAACCTGCATCTTATCTTTCAGATACCCTGTGGGCAGGGCTGAGTTCCTGCTGGAAATGGACCCTTGTTAAAGGAGGAGACAGATCCAGTCCCTGAGTCCCTGACAGCATGGTGACCTAAGAGGTCACACCGAGGTTACAGCAATACAGGTTTGTGCTCCAAGCAATACCGCTCACCTTACACCCTGGCTCCAGGGCTCGCTCTTTGGGGAAAGTCAAAACAAAAACAAAAAAGCCAGATGTTTTGCTAAAACATTCCAAAATTTGCAGTGGCTTGAGAGAACATTGCAC
>NW_023178920.1:0-1059 GCF_002007445.2 Ailuropoda melanoleuca
AACATACACCAGAGATACTCGACCACAATTATAACAAAAGAAAACAAACTAAAACTACATTCAGCAAATAAAAAACAGACTTCAGTGAGCTACAATATTACTGAGGGAATGGTTACTACAAAGGGGAATAAGAACAAGTTTTTTCATGGGCATGGCAGAACTCTGTATCCTGAAGATGGAAGTGGATATACAAATATATACATGTAATACAGTGTCAGAGAACTATACACGGAGATATTACTCTCCTCCCCACGAAGAGCAAGTACCTGCAAAACCGGTGACACTCATGTCAGGTCTGCAGACCAATTAATGTGCCAATGTCAATTTCCGAGTTTGGGTAACATAATATAATTATGTTAAGGTGGGGATTATTGGGGGAACTTGGGTGATGGGAACCCGGGACTTCTGGGATCTATTTCTTATAGTAGTTGAAAATGAAAGCAGAGGGCACAGGGAAGCTAACACTGGTAACCATTTTATACCTCTTTGATAACACATTGTTGATAATATACCACTGACAAGAGTGTGAGGGAACAGGTATCCACATACATTGCTGGCAACTATTTCTATGGAGACCCATGTGGCAGTATGTATCAAAATCACACACGCCATCACATACTCTTTAACCTAGGAATTCCATTAAGAATATATGCTACAGGGATGGGAAAAGATGGCAGAGGAGTAGGGGACCCAATTTCAACTGGTCCCCTGAATTTAGCTGGATATCCACCAAACCATTCTGAATACCCATGAAATCAGCCTAAGATGTAAGAATACATAGCTAGAGCTCTACAAACAGAATACCTCCAACAGTCTCGAAGTATGATGCAGGGAGCCATGATTCTGCACACAGATAAAGGAAGATAAACAGAAGTTGGAGGGAGCCGCCATAAGCTGGCACTGGGAAGGTGATGTAACACTGGAGCGCAAAAGCATCCTGCTCTGGGGACTGGCCACGGACTTGAACACCAGTAGCGGCGGGGAAAGGACTTCAGTTCAGCCCCCAGACAGGATCCAGAAGCTGCAGGTGCATGCACGAACCAGGGGGTACGGGGGCCC
>NW_023178921.1:0-16158 GCF_002007445.2 Ailuropoda melanoleuca
GGGCAGAAGATATGAACAGGCACTTTTCCAATGAAGACATACAAATGGCTAACAGACACATGAAGAAATGTTCCAAATCATTACCCATCAGGGAAATTCAAATCAAAACCACACTGAGATAACCACCTTACGCCAGTTAAAATGGCAAAATTGACAAGCAAGAAACAATTGCTGGAGAGGATGTGGAGAAAGGGGATCCCTCCTACATTGTTGGTGGGAATGCAAGTTGGTCCAGCCACTCTGGAAAACAGTGTGGAGACCCCTTAAAAAATTAAAAATTGAGCTACCCTATGACCCAGCCATTGCACTTCTGGGTATTTACCCCAAAGATACAGAGGTAGTGAAGAGAATTTCCACATGCACCCCAATTTTGATACTAGCATTGTCCACAGTAGCTAAATCGTGTAAGGAACTGAGATGCCCTTCAACAGATTACTGGATTAAGAAGTTGTCGTCCATATATCCAATGGTATATTACTCAGCTATCAAAAAGTACAATTTCTCAACATTTGCTGCAACATGGACGGGACTGGAGGAGATAATGCGAAGTGAAATAAGTCAAGCAGAGAAAAACAATTATCATATGAATTTTCTCATCTATGGAACATAAGAACTAGGAAGATCCGTAGGGGAATAAAGGAATAACGAACGGGGTGTAATCATAAGGATGAATGTAACTTGAGAGACTATGGTCTCTGAGAAACAGAGTGCTTCAGATGGGAGGGGTGTGGGGGAATGGGATAGACTGGTGATGGGTAGTAAGGAGGGCACGTATTGCATGATGCACTGGGTGTTATACGCAACTAATGAATCATCAAACTTTACATCAGAAACCAGGGATGGGGGCGCCTGGGTGGCACAGCGGTTAAGCGTCTGCCTTCGGCTCAGGGCGTGATCCCAGCATTCTGGGATTGAGCACCACATCAGGCTCCTCTGCTAAGAGCCTGCTTCTTCCTCTCCCACTCCCCCTGCTTGTGTTCCCTCACTGGCTGTCTCTATCCCTGTCAAATAAATAAATAAAATCTTAAAAAAAAAAAGAAACCAGGAATGTCCTGTATGGTGACTAACATAATATAATAAAAAAACATTAGAATAAAAAAAAGAAGGAATGTGTTAACCAGGATACTAAAGAAGGAATTTTTAAAAAATACATGGAAGTAAATGAAAATAAAAACATGACAGTCCAAACTGTTTGGGGTATAGCAAAGGCTATATCCAAGAGGAAGTATGTAGCATTACAGACCTTCATCAAGAAGCAAGAAAAGTCTCAATTACACAACCTAACCTTACACCTAAAGGTGCTGGAGAAAGAACAGCAAGTAAAGCCTAAAACCAGCAGAAAAAGGAAAATAACTAAGATCAGAGCAGAAATAAATGATGTAGAAATCAAAGAAGCAGTAGAAGAGATCAATGAACGTAGGAGCTGTTTCTTTGAAAGAATTAGCAAAATTGATAAACCACCTAGCCAGACTTATCAAAAAGAAGAGAAAGGACGCCCGAAAATAAAATCGTGTATGAAAGAGGGGAGATCACAACTGACACCACAGAAATACAAACAATTATAAGAGAATATTATCAGCAGTTATATGCCAACAAATTGGACAATCTGGAAGAAATTGATAAATTCCTAGAAACTCAAACTATGAAAACTGAAACAGGAAGAAATAGAAAAATTTGAGCAGACTCAGAACCAGCAAATCAATGAATCAGTAATCAAAAATCTCCCAACAAACAGAAGTCCAGGGCCAGTTGCTTCCTAGGGGAATTCTACCAAACCTTTAAAGAAGAATTAATACCTAATCTTCTGAACCTGTTCCAAAATTTAGAAATGGAAGGAACACTTCCAAACTGATTCTGTGAAGCCTGCATAACCCTGATGCCAAAGACCCCACCAAAGTAAAGACCCCACTAAAAAGGAGAATTACAGACCAATATCCATGATGAACCTGGATGCCAAAATTTCCAACAAAATACTGGCAAATCCAATCCAATGGTGCATTAAAAGGATTATTCACCATGATCAAGTGGGATTTATTCCTGGGCTGCAGGGGTGGTTCAATATCTGCAATTAAGGTGATACATCACGTTAATAAAAGAAGGGATAAGAACCATAGGGCCGGGGCGCCTGGGTGGCACAGCGGTTAAGCGTCTGCCTTTGGCTCAGGGTGTGATCCCGGCGTTGTGGGATCGAGCCCCACGTCAGGCTCTTCTGCTATGAGCCTGCTTCTTCCTCTCCCACTCCCCCTGCTTGTGTTCCCTCTCTCGCTGGCTGTCTCTATCTCTGTCAAATAAATAAATAAATAAATCTTTAAAAAAAAAAAAGAACCATAGGGCCCTCTCAATAGATGAAGAAAAAGAATTTGACAAAATACAGCATCCTCTCTTGATAAAAACACTCAAGAAAGTAGGGATAGAAGGAACATAACATCATAAAGGCCATATGCAAAAGACCCACAGGTAATATCATCCTCAATGGGGAAAAACTGAGAGCTTTTCCCCTTAGGTCAGAAACACCAGATAGATGTCCTCTTTCACCACTTTGATTTAACATAGTGCCAAAATCTTAGTCTCAACAATGAGATAAATAAATAAATAAATAAATAAATAAATAAATAAATAAATGGCATCCAAATTGGGAATCTGCTATTTGCAGATGACATGATATTCTGTGTAGAAAACCCAAAATACTTCACCAAAAAAAAAATTGCTAGAACTGATTCATGAATTCAGGAAAGCTGCAGGATATAAAACCAACATACAGAAATCAAAGAATTTCTATACACCAACAACAGATGTTGGCAAGGATGCAGAGAAAGGGAAACCCTCCTATGTTGTTGGTGGGAGTGTAAAGTGGTGCAGCCACTCTGAAATACAGGATGGAGGTTCCTCAAAAAGTTAAAAATGGAACTTCCCTATGACCCAGCAATTGCACTACTAGGTATTTACCCAAAGAATAAAAAAATACTGATTCAAAGGGGCTCATGAACCACAATGTTTATAGCAGCATTATCAACAATAGCCAAACTATGGAAAGGGCCCAAATGTCCATTGTGTGATGAATGGGTAAATGAGGTGTGGAATATATACACAATGGAATACTACTCAGCCATCAAAAAGAATATCTCGCCATTTACACTGATGTGGATGGAGCTAGAGTGTATTATGCCAAATGAAATAAGTCAGTCAGATAAAGACAAATATCATATGATTTCACTCATATGCGGAATTTAAGAAATGAAACGGATGAACACAGGGGGGAAAAGAGAGGGGGGAGGCAAATCATAAAAGAGGCTCTTAACTATGGAAGACATAGTGAGGGTTACTGGAGGGGAGGTGGGCGGGGGATGGGCTAAATGGGTGATGGATATTAAGGAGGGCACTTGTGATGAGCGTTGGGTGTTATATGCAAGTGATGAATCACTAAATTCTATTCCTGAAACCAAAAATGCACTGTAGTTAACTGAGTAGAATTTAAATATTAACTTTAAACAAAATAAAATAAAATAAAACAAATATTTATCTAAAAAAGATGTAGAAAGAATGCCAGCTTATTTAAAAGTACACTTTACCAATAGTTAAATGAGAAATGATTTTTATTAGATGTCATGATCTTTGCTCCCAAAGTCATTTTAATTAGGACTTTAAAGATTCATGTCTTTGCATACATTTCTAAGATATTGTATTTCAATCTTTAAAATATGACTTAACTGTAACATTTGGCTTCATCACACAACTTGTGTAAAAAACATTTTATTTTTGTAAACTACTGTAGTCTAAGATGGTGGTGTAGCTCATTTAGATTCTTCATCTGGTATTCCCACATCTGTAGCTATGAAATCTCATTTTTAAATGAAATCTGATTCTAAATGTTATTATATTTACCTGTTGTGTCTGGGAACTCCAGGACTGTATCATACTCAGGAAGTTCTCAGGAGTCTGAAAATGCCTGTGTCATAGCAGTTCAACCCCCAACTCCCTCTACATTTTTCTTTAAGTTGATGAGATATAGAAGATTATATTACGGGGGGTGCCTGGGTGGCTCAGTTGTTAAGCATCTGCCTTCGGCTCAGGGAGTGATCCCGGCATTATGGGATCAAGCCCCGCATCAGGCTCCTCCACTGGGAGCCTGCTTCTTCCTCTCCACTCCCCCTGCTTGTGCTCCCTCTCTTGCTGACTGTCTCTCTCTCTGTTAAATAAATAAATAAAATCTTTAAAAAGAAAAGAGAAGATTATATTACAGCCCTAAGATGCTATCATTGTATGCCCTTTTAGCTCCTACTATATGGTTCAGCCGTATCAGGGATAAAACTCTTGTTAAGCATAATTCATCTTTGCCCAAAAATGAGGTGTCAATTTACTATCAAGTATTGGGATTGTGCAGTTAAATGAGTGGAGCTCCCTTCAAAGTAATAATTTTGAAAAGCTGCGCATTTTATTATAATGGGCTACACGAAGAAATCAGCCCTTTATAGTTATGTCTTATATAACATGTGATACACATTACACACAAAAATAGCAGGGCCATTTCTCTCAGCGGGGATTTATCTGAGATAATCTCCATACTGCCATTATGAATGAGGGGAAATTCAGACCTGGATTAAATGCTCAACTACTTCCTAAAACTTTATTTGATTCTCCTCCTCTGAACTACCAGAGTGCCATGTTGATACCTTTCTTAGTGCACTGAGTTCATATTGCCTTATGTTATAGTTAACACATCTTTCCCCCTCTTACTCAGAAGCTCCTTAGAAACATGCCTTTTTTAGCTTTGTATCTTTCACATGGAGTAGACTATCAATAAATATTTCTTAAAGGAATGAATGACCAAGAGGGAACCACTTTTTTTATT
Source organism: Ailuropoda melanoleuca (assembly GCF_002007445.2). Lineage (NCBI taxonomy): Eukaryota > Metazoa > Chordata > Mammalia > Carnivora > Ursidae > Ailuropoda > Ailuropoda melanoleuca. The sequence continues at coordinate 4,850 of NW_023178921.1, forward strand.
ATTATATTATGTTAGTCACCATACAGTACATCCCCGGATTCCGATGCAAAGTTCAATGCTTCATTAGTTGCGTATAACACCCAGTGCACCATGCAATACGTGCAATCCACTTTTAAACATTGAATAAAGCAGCTTCCTGGGCCTTATCTGCCTCATCTATAAAATGGGAATACTAACCATTCCATCTAGTCCACAGGTATGTTGTTCGTACCAAATCAGAAGAGCCTTAAAAATGCTCTAAAATTGCTTAATGCAGTAAAAAGTAAGGTGTTGTCACTAATTCATTTTTTTATTAAATTGGAAACCATTCAAAACCATCAACAACATGAATGTATTGACATTATGGCAAAATAAGATGAACCCGACACCGCCGCTTCTCTCAAGGAGTACCCAGCCCTCTTCATAGCACTTTATCACTCCGTAAATTATATATTGAATATTTGTTTATGTTTTCCACTAGAATTAAAGCTTTAAAAAGATAGAGGTATTGTCTATTGTCTATCATGTTCAGTGCTGAATCTCTAGTAAATGTTGTTGAATGGATGGATGATTGATTGGCTATATCTAGTAGTAAATATAGAAATTCAAACAATGGATGCTGGGAAACAAACTGAGGGCTTCGGGGGGGGGATTGGGATAGGCCGGGATGGGTATTAAGGAGGGCACATAATGCATGGTGCACTGGGTGTTTTACGAAAATAATGAATCATGGAACATTACATCAAAAACTAAGGATATACTGCATGGTGACTAGCATAACATAATAAAAATTATTATTAAAAAAAAAAGTTAAAAATAGAGCTACCTTATGGCCCAGGAATTGCACTACTAGGTATTTACCCCAAAGATATGGATATAATGAAAGAAGGGGCACATGCACCCCAATGTTCATAGCAGCAATGCCCACGACAGCCAAACTGCGGAAGAAGTTGAGATGTCCTTCAAAAGATAAATGGATAAAGAAGATGTGCTAATGGTGTTATATATGTCAGCTAATTGAACATAATTAAAATAAAATAAAAAATTAAAAAAAAGAAATTCAGAATAGGTATTATCTCTTTCTTGAAGATTGGTAGAATTCCCCCAGGGAATCCATCAGACCCTGGAGACTTGTTTTTCAGGAGGTTTTTGATCCCTGCTTCAATTTTTTTATAATTAATCGGTCTGTTTAAAAAATCAATTTCTTCCTGTTTAAGTCTTGGTAGTTTATAGGTTTCCAGGAAGGCATCCATTTCTTCCAGGTTGTTTAATTTATTGGCATAAAGCTGTTTAAAAGTTTCTAATGATCCTTCCTATTTCATTGGTGTTGGTTGTGACCTCCCCTTTTTCATTCATAATTTTATTAAACTAGTTCCTTTCTATATTCTTTTGAATAAGTCTTGCCAGTGGCTTATCAATCTTATTAATTTTTTCAAAGAACCATCTTCTAGTTTTGTTGATCTGCTCTAATGTGCTCCTGGTTTCTAATTCATTGATCTCTGCTCTAACCTTGATGAACTGCTTTCTTGTGCATGGGTTAGGCCTGTTCTTCTGTTCCAACTCCAGCTTCTTGAGGTGAGAATATAAAAACTGCATTTTAGATTTTTCTATTCTTTTGAGTGAGGCTTTGATAGCTATGTATTTTCCCCTTAGGACTGGCACTGCAGTGTCCCAAAGGTTTAGGACCACTGTGTTTCCATTCTTGTTGGTCTCCATAAATTGTTTAAATTGATTTTTGATTGCCTGGTTTATCGAACCATTCTTGAGCAGGATGGATCTTAGTTTCCAAGTGTTTGAGTTTCTTCCAAATTTTTCCTTGAGATTGAGTTCCAATTTCAAAGCACTGTGGTCTGAGAATATGCAGGAGATAAAGACAGTCCCTTCAAGAATTCGTGCTGGGAAAATTGGACAGCTACATACAAAAGAAGGAAATTGCACCACTTTCCCACACCACACACAAAGATAAACTCCTAATGGATGAAAGACCTTGATGTGAGAGAGGAATACATCAAAATCCTAGAGGAGAACATAGGCAGCAACCTCTTTGACATTGGCCACAGCAACTTTTTTCATGACACATCTCCAAAGGCAAGAGAAACAAAAGAAAAAATGAACCTGTGGGACTTCATCAAGTAAAAAGCTTCTGCACAGCCAAGGAAACAGTCAAAAAACTAAGAGGCAGCCCACTGAATGGGAGAAGATATTTGCAAATGACAGTACAGTTAAAAGACTGGTATCCAAGATCTACAAAGAACTTCTCAAACTCAAAACACAAGAAATAAACAAATCATAAAATGGGCAGAAAATATGAACAGACACTTTTCCAATGAAGACATACAAATGGCTAACAGACGCATGAAAAAATGGTCAAAATCATTAGCCATCAGGGAAATTCAAATCAAAACCACAGGGAGATACCACCTTACACCAGTTAGAATGGCAAAAATTGACAAGGCAGGAAAAAACAAATGTTGGAGAGGATGTGGGGAAAGGGAATCCCTCCTACATTGTTCTTGGGATTGAACGTTGGTAGAGCCACTCTGGAAAACAGTGTGGAGGTCCCTTAAAAGGTTAAAGACTGAGCTACCCTATGATCCAGCAGTTGCACTACTGGGTATTTACCCCAAAGATGCAGACGTAGTGAACAGAAGGGCCATATGCACTCCAATGTTCATAGCAGCATTGTCCACAATAGCTAAATCGAGGAAGGAGCCAAGATGCCCTTTAACAGATGACTGGATTAAGAAGATGTGGTCCATATATACAATGGAATATTACTCAGCCATCAAAAAGAACGATTTCTCAACATTTGCTGCAACATGGACAGGACTGGAGGAGATTATGCTAAGTGTCTTTTCTGTCAAGTAGAGAAAGACAATTATCATATCAGTTCACTCATTTATGGAACATAAGAAGTAGGAAGATCAGTAAGAAAAGAAAGGGGAGAAGAAAGTGGGGGGGTAAACAGAATGGGAAATGAACCATGAGAGACTGAACTCTGGGAAACAAACTGAAGGCTTCAGAGGGGAGGTAGGGAGAAATGGGATAGGCTGGTGATGGGTAATAAGGAGGGCATGTATTGCATGGTGCACTGGTTGTTATACGCCAGTAATGAATCATGGAACTTTACATCAAAATCTAGGGATGTACTGTATGGTGACTAACATAATATAATAAAAATATTATTATTAAAAATAAATTAAAAAAAAGAAATTCAAACTGTATTCAACAAATATTTACTGAGATCCGACCATGAGCAAGAACCAGAGGATGCAAAGCAAAGGTGAATAGAATCATGTTCAGTGCTGTATCTCTAGTAAATGTTGTTGAATGGATGGATGATTGATTGGCTAAACATAGTAGTTAATACAGAATTTCCAAGAGTGGACTCTGGGAAACAAACTGAGGGCTTCAGAGGGGGTGGGGGATTGGGATAGGCCACTGATGGGTATTAAGGAGGGCACATATTGCATGGTGCACTGGGTGTTTTACGCAAATAATGAATCATGGAACATTACATCAAAAACTAAGGATATACTGTATGGTGACTAACATAACATAATAAAAATTTTTTATTAAAATAAAGTTAAAAATAGAGCTACCCAATGGCCCAGGAATTGCAGTACTAGGTATTTACCCCAAAGATACAGATGTAATGAAAAGAAGGGGCACATGCACCCCAATGTTCATAGCAGCAATGTCCACAACAAACAAACTGTGGAAGAAGTTGAGATGTCCTTCAAACAATAAATGGATTAAGAAGATGTGCTAATGATGTTATATATGTCAGCTAATTGAACATAATAAAAATAAAATAAAATAAAAATTAAAAAGGAAATTCAAACAGTATTCTACAAATATTTACTGAGATCCCACCATGAGCAAGAACTAGAGGATGCAAACCAAAGTAAGTAGAAAATGCAGAGAACTGTTATCTTTTGGGAGGCTAAGTTGGTGGCATAGTAGGAGTACCTTAGGCTTGACTTGTCCATGGAACACAGCTAGATAACTATCAAATCATTCTGAATACCCAAGAAATTGACCTAAGGGCTGATAGAACAAACTGCACAACTAGGGGGAGAGGAGAGGACACCTCAAGGAATGTAGGAAGTACAGATACATAGTCTGGGGGAGAAACGGATCATGGATCATGGGTACTACAGAGGGGAGGAAGGCCTTGTCATGGAGAGGGACAAAAAAGAGTGGAATGCACAGGGATACACAAAAAAAGAACACTTCCCCAAAGCCATTGGCTGGGGAAACAAGAGCAGCTGATTTTCATGACTTTTTGCAACGAGTGGGGCTCAAAGATAGGAGTTTTAGAGGTCCATGGGCTTGGCTGGATTAGAGTCCTGAGACCACTGCCCTACTCCTGGAAAGAAGGCACACAAGCAGCCCTGGGGCAGACAGCATAATCAGAGGATCACCTAAGGCACAAGGGGAGAGACTGTTCCCTCTTCTTGGAGTGCACCTGGGAGATGGGGCACTGCCTTTCCAGAGACATAAGAGCCAACATGCACCATTTCCCTCCTGCATAGGTGCAGAGGTACTTGCCAAGCAGAGTTAATCCAGACACTGGCTGTTTAGCTTGCTTTGCTCCACATCCCATGCCCGTCTGCTCTGGCACTACTCCCATTCCGGGTCAAACATGCATCAGTGCCAGCATGGTGAGACCCTCACCCAGAAGACCAGCACAGGTCTGTGCCACATGAGGTCCCTAAATTTTGGAGTTTTAAAAGTCAGCAGGCTTGTCTGGGATAGAACGCAAGTGCATTGCACTGTTCCAGACAGGCAAGCAACCTGGACACAGACAGCATGAAAACAGCAATCTGAAAAACACCTAGGATGCACGAGGGGAAATTATCCCCTCTTCCTGGAGTGCTTCCCCGAGAACAGCAAACACAGACTCCCCTCTCTGGGGACAAAGGAGCTGCCTGGTGCCACTTCCTTCCCCCACCCCTCAGCATAAGCCGACTTGAGTAAACATCACAGTGCGGGAACTGACTGTCCAATCTGCTTACAAGTCCGGCCTCCCTATACTTTGCTGGTACGGCTTTTCTCAGGCAAGTGTGCCTAAGGACCAGTGCAGTGGGCCCCTTCCCAAGAAGACAAACACAAACCCCTATACACACCACGTCTACCAACCATAGAATTCTGCAAAGCTTCAGTTCTAGTGAAAATAGCATGGGTTCTCATTTAACAAGCAGACCACAGGACACCTAGTTAAAACTCGTCACACTGTGGCCAAGGTCCAAACACTGCATACTGTGGGCAAGGAGACCCTCTGCAGACAACTGACCTGAGGGATAGAGCAGCCAAAACACAGCAGCAGATTGCACACAGCACACACCATGACACTCCCTGAAGCACAAGCTCCTGGACATCATGTAACCTTTTCTTGATAAAGCCATTATTCTCAGGGGAAGGAAACATAACAGGCTTTTGTAACACAGAGAAGAAGACAGAGACCTAGACAAAATGCCAAGACAGAGGAATTCATCCCAAAAGAAAAAAAAAAGAAATGGTCACAGCCCAACATCTAATCAAAGCAGATATAAATAATATGTCTGATGGATAATTGAAATCAACAAGCATATCTTGATGGAGTCCCACAAGTTCATTTTTTCTTTTGTTTCTCTTGCCTTTGGAGACGTGTCATGAAAAAAGTTGCTGTGGCCGATGTCGCAGAGGTTGCTGCCTATGTTCTCCTCTAGGATTTTGATGGATTCCTGTCTCACATCAAGGTCTTTCACCCATTTGGAGTTTATTTTTGTGTATGGTGTGAGACAGTGGTCAAGTTTCATTCTTTTGCATGTAGCTGTCCAATGTTCCCAGCACCATTTATTGAAGAGACTGTCTTTTTTCCACTGGATGTTTTTTCCTGCTTTGTCAAAGATTAGTCGCCCAAAGAGCCTAGGGTCCATTTCTGGGTTCTCTATTCTGTTCCATTGCTCTATGTGTCTGTTTTTGTGCCAGTACCATGCTGTCTTTTTGATCACAGCTTTGTAGTATAGCTTGAAATCAGGCAACGTGATGCCCCCAGCTTTGTTTTTCCTTTTCAACAGTTCCTTGCCAATTTGGGGCCTTTTCTGGATCCTCACAAATTTAAGGACTGTTTGTTTCAGTTCTTTGAAAAATGTCATTGGTATTTGGATAGGGATAGCATTGAAAGTGTAGATTGCTCTGGATAGCATATACATTTTAACTATGTTAATTCTTCTGATCCATGAGGATGGAATATTTTTCTATCTTTTTGTGTATTTTTGAATTTCTTTCAAGAGTGATTTGTATTTTCTAGACTATAGATCCTTTACTTCTCTGGTTAAGTTAATTCTGAGATAACTTATGATTTTTGTTGCTATTGTAAATGGAATGGATTCCCTAATTTCTCTTTCTTCAGTCTCATTATTCGTGTATAGAAATGCAACTGGTTTCTGTGAACTGGTGTTGTATCCCTCCACATTACTGAATTGCTCTATAACTTCTAGTAGTTTGGCAGTGGATTCTTTGGGTTTTCCATATACACTATCATGTCATCTGTTAAGAGAGACGGTTTGACTTCTTCTTTGCCAATTTGGATACATTTTATCCCTTTTTGTTGTCTGATTGCTGTTGCAAGGACTTCTAGTACTATGTTGAATAATAATTGTGACTGTGGGCATCCTTGTTGTGTTCCTGATCTTAAGGGAAAGGCTTCCAGCTTTTCCCCATTGAGAATAATGCTTGCAGTAGGCTTTTCATAGATGGTTTTTATGAGATTGAGGAATGTACCCTCTATTCCTACACTCTGAAGTGTTTTAATCAGGAAAGGATGATGTATTTTGTCAAATGCTTCTTCTGCATCAATTGAGAGGATCATAGGGTTCTTTACTCTTTTCTTGTTGATGTGATCTATCACACTTTTTGATTTGCAAATGTTGACCCACCCTTGCATCCCAAGGATGAATCCCACTTGGCCATGATGGATAATCAATTTAATGTACTGTTGGATCCTATTAGATAGGATCTTGTTGAGAATTTTGGCATCCATATTCATCAGGGATATCGGTCTGTAATTCTCCTTTTTGATTAGGCCAGTATTACCTTGATCCCCAAACCAGACAGGCAAATTGGATTTTAAGCCAAAGACTACACTAAGGGATGTAGAGTGACACTATATCACACTTAAAGGGTCTAGCCAACAGGAAGATTTAACTATTATAAACACTTATGCTCCTACCTTGGGAACAGCCAATTATATAAACCAATTTATAACAAAATTAAATAAACACATTGATAATAATACAATAAGAGTATTTAAAACCCCACTCAAAACAATGGACAGGTCATCTAGGCAGAAACTCAATAATGAAAAAGTAGATTTGAAAGACACACTGGACCAGAGGGACTTCCCAAGTATATATTCCTAGAAACATATAAACTACCAAAACTGAAACAGGAAGAAATAGAAAACCTGAACAGATCCATAACCAGCAAGGAAATTGAAGCAGTACTCAAAAATCTCCCAACACACAAAAGCCTGGGGCCAAGTGACTTCCCAGGGGAATTCTACCAAACATGTAAAGAAGAATTAATACCTATTCTTCTAAAGTTCTTTAAAAAAAAGAAATGGAAGGAAAACTTCCAAACTCGTTCTACAAGGCCAGCATTACCTTGATCCACAAACCAAAGACCCCACCTAAAAGGAGAATTACAGACCAATATCCCTGGTGAACACGGATGCCATAATTCTCACCAAGTTACTAGCCAGTAGGATTCAACAGTACAATAAAAGGATTATTCACTGTGACCAAGTGGGATTTATTCCTGGGGTGCAAGGGTGGTTCAACATTCACAAATCAATCAACATGATACATCACATTAACAATAGAAAGGACAAGAACCATAGGATCCTCTCAACTGATGCAGAAAAAGCATTTGACAAAATACAGCATCCTTTCTTGATTAAAACTCTCCACAGTGTAGGGATAGAGGGAACATACCTCAACATCATGAAAGCCATCTATGAAAAGCCCCCAGCAAATGTCATTCTCAATGAGGAAGAACTGAGAGCTTTTCCTAAGGTCAGAAACAGAATAGGGATGTCCACTCTCACCACTGTTGTTCAAAATAGTACTAGAAGTCCTAGACTCAGCAATCAGACAACAAAATAATCAACAACATTCAAATGGGCAAAGAAGAAGTCAAACTCTCTCTCTTCACACATAACATGATACTTTATGTGGAAAACCCAAAAGACCCCACCCCAAAATTGCTAGAACTCATACAGGAATTCAGCAACTTGGCAGGACACAAAATCAATGCACAGAAATCAGTTGTTTTTCTATACACTAACAATGAGACAGAAGAAATAGAAATTAAGGAATCAAGCCCATTTACAATTGCACCAAACACCATAAATTACTTAGGAATAAACATAACCAAAGAAGCAGAGGGTCTGTACTCTAAAAACTACAGAACACTTATGGAAGAAATGGAGGAAGACACCAGAAAGGGAAAAACATTCCATGCTCATGGTTTGGAAGAGGAAATATTGTTAAAATATCTATGCTACAGAGAGCAATCTACACTTGCAATGCAATCCTTATCAAAATACCATAGACATTTTTCACAGAGCTAGAACAAATAATCCTAAAATTTGTATGTAACCAGAAAAGACCTTGAGTAGCCAGAGGAATGTTGAAAAAGAAAACAAAGCTGGGGACATCACAATGCCTGACTTCAAGCTATATTACAAAGCTGTGGTCATCGAGACCATATGGTATGGGCACAAAAACAGACACATAGACCAATGGAACAGAATAGAGAACCCAGAAATGGACCCTCAACTCCATGGTCTACTAATCTTCAACAAAGCAGGAAAGAATATCCAGTGGAAAAGGGACAGTCCCTTCAATAAATGGTGCTGGGAAAACTGGAGAGCCACATGTAGAAGAATGAAAGTGGACCATTTCCTTACACCATACACAAAGATAAACTCAAATCAATGAAAGACCTGAATGTGAGACAGGAACCCATCAAAATCCTAGAGGAGAACACAGGCAGCAACCTCTTCGACCTCGAGTGCAACAACTTCTTGCTATACATGTCTCCAAAGGCAAGGGAAACAAAAGCAAATATGAACTATTGGCACTTCATCAAGATAAAAAGCTTTTGCACAGCAAAGGAAACAGTCAATAAAACTAAAAGATAACCTACGGAATGGGAGAAGATATTTGCAAATGGCATATAAGATAAAGGGCTAGTATCCAAGATCTGTAAGGAACTTAATCAAACTCAACACTCAAAATCAAAGAATCCAATCAAGAAATGGGCAGAAGACATGGACAGACATTTCTCCAAAGAAGACACACAAATGGCCAACAGGCACATGAAGAAATGTTCAACATTACCTGGCCTCAGGGAAATAAACATCAAAGCCACAATGAGATACCACCTCACACCAATCAAGATGGCTGTAATTAAGAAGTCAGGAAACAAGAAATGTTGGTGAGGATGTGGAGAAAGGGGAACTCTCTTACATTCGGGTGGAATGCAAACTGGTATAGCCACTCCAAAAAACAGTATGGAGGTTCCTCAAGAAGCTAAAAATAGAGTTACTCTATGACCCAGCCATTGCACTACTAGGTATTTACCCCAAAGATACAAATGTAGTGATCTGAAGGGGCACCTGCACCCCGATGTTTATAGCAGCAATGTCCACAATAGCCAAACTATGGAAAGAGCCGAGATGTCCATTGACAGATGAATGGATGAAGAAGACGTGATATATATCTGTATATATATGAGAAGATGTGATTTGTTTTATACACACACACACACACACACACACACAGACACAATGAAATATTACTCAGCCATCAGAAAGAATGAAATCTTACCCTTTAAACTGACATGGATGGAACTGGTGGGTATTATGCTAAGTGAAATAAGTCAGTCAGAGAAAGACAATTATCATAATGCTTCACTCATGTGAGGACTATAAGAAAGAGTACAGGGGATCATAGGGGAAGGGAGGGAATAACAGAATGGGAAGAAATCAGAGAGGGAGACAAACCATGAGAGACTCTTAACTATGGGAAAGGAACTGAAGGTCGCTGGAGGGGAGGTGGTTGGGTGGATGGGGTAACTGGGTGACAGGCATTAAGAAGGGGATGTAATGTGATGAGCACTGGGCATTATAAGCAACTGATGAATTACTGGACTCTACATCTGAAACTGACTATGTCTTATATGTTGACTAACTGAATTTAAGTTAAAAAAAAAAGGAAAACCCAAAAGACACCACCCAAAAAACTGATGGAACTGATACATGAATTCAGCAAAGTAACAGGATATAAAATCCACGTACAGAAATCTGTTGCATTTCTATACACCGATAATGAAGCAGCAGAAAGAGAAATCAAGGAATCCATCCCTTTACAATTGCACCTAAAACCATAAGATACTTAGGAATAAATTTAACCAAAGAGGTTAAAAAATCTGTATGCTGAAAGCTATAGAACACTTATGACTGAAATTGAGGAAGACACAAAGAAATGGAAAAACATTCCATGCTCATGGATTGGGAGAAGAAATACTGTTAAAATGTCTGTACTCCCCAAAGCAATTTACACATTCAACACAATCTTGATGAAAATAACACCAGAATTTTTCACAAAGCTAGAGCAAACAATCCTAAAAATTGTATGGAACCAGAAAAGATCTGAATAACCAAAGTAATGTTGAAAAAAAAAAAAAGGGAAGTGGGATGCATTACAATCCCAGGCTTCAAGCTGTATTACCGAGCTCTAATTGTCAAGACAATATAGTACTGGCACAAAAACAGACACATAGAGCCATGGAACATTATAGAAATCCCATAAATGAACCCACAACTATATGGTCAATTAATCTTTGATAAAGCAGGAAAGAATTTCCAATGGAAAAATACCATCTCTTCAACAAATGGTGTTGGGAAACCTGGGCAGTGGCTTGCAGAAGAATGAAACTGTACCACTTTCTTACACCATACCCCAAAATAAATTCAAAATGGATGGAACACGTAAATGTGAGATAAGAAGTCACCAAAATCCAGGAGGATAAGATGGTGGAGGAGTAGGGGACCCATTTTTAAGCCAGTCCCCTGAGTTGAGCTGGATAGGTACCAGACCAGCAGGAACATCCACGGAATCAGCCTGAGACGCAGGAAGATACATCTGGATCTCTACAAATGAACATCTCCAGCGCTGAGTATCGAGGTACGAAGCGNGACGAAGAGGGGAGCCGTGAAACCGCGCACAGATATCGGAAGCTAAACAGAAGGGGGAGGGAGCCGCTGTGTCAGGGCG
>NW_023178922.1:0-1060 GCF_002007445.2 Ailuropoda melanoleuca
CATGTATAGCTCGAAGCATTTCTTCAACTCCCACATTCAATCAATTGCTTCTGCACTGATTCTCATGCCTGTTCCTCCCTTCTCATCCCCTCTGCCCCCGCATGAGTTCAGAGCCTCATCACTCTTTGCCTGGCCTACTGGGAAAACTACTCCATTGATCTCTCTGCCTCCACCCACTCCAATCCATCCTACACACAGCTACCTGATTAATCATCCTGAAATACAGCCCCAATCTCCTTGTCCACCCCCAGTTATAAAACTTTAAAAGACCTCACTGTCTTTGGAATTAAGCACAAGCACTTCATCCTGCTGCTCAAGTAACTTTACAGTGGAACTTCAACCCATCCATTTAGATTTCTCCATCACTGCTCTCTATCGTCCCAATAAACCAATGTGATGAGGAAGAAATCAAGAAAGATCCAGAATTAGGCCTTTGCCTAGAAGTTCAGGCATGCATATTATTCATGGATAGGGGTGTGGGAAGATCAGGAAGTGGCCCAAAAGCAAAGAGGACTGTCCAAGACAAGACCTGCCAATTGCATAGTTCTTTCCACAGCTCATTACTCTGTAAATAGTAGACGCTCCATGAATTCTTGCTAAGCAACTTGCTTTTACTGCATATTAAGCTAGGATTTTACATTTGGACAAATTTCAGCCAAAGAGCAGATGTTTTCTTATGTTTTCTAAATCAGTGTGGCGTATTAGTCTCAGTATTCTGTTAATATAAACTCTTACAATTACATTCCCCAGGCTAGGACTCAGCTATATTTTTGGTGGGGAGGAAGGAACAACTTTCACTGCAGCCGCATTAATAACAGCATCCCTTTTCTCTTTCATCTCTCAGCTAACAATGTACCCATCTAGTCAATGAAAAATCTGCAGGGTCAGATTGTATGTTAGTAATGCTGTTGGGTGTTTAGATTCTCGTAAATGTGATTTCAATGCAAAAACAAAAATAGTAATAATAATAACTTGTCAGGGTTGTAAGTGTTCTGCAACGTGAAATAAAATGTTTTTACAGACTTTACGGACCTTTTTCCCTACACCTATTTTTTTTTTT
>NW_023178923.1:0-4431 GCF_002007445.2 Ailuropoda melanoleuca
GTCAAATCTCTGGGACTTTCAGTTCTGAGGGGGTCATGGTCCATTTCCACCCACCTGCTCTTTATCTTCTCTGCTTTTGAAGCTCTGTGTCACCTGTTCACTTGCCTAATTCTTCCCCTAAGGAAGCATAAGAGAGGCACCGGGTGACTTCTGTCCCTTGAAAGGATAGTCTCCTGGGACCATAAAGAATACTATTTTTATTTTTTTTATTTATTTAACTTTGAACAGTCCTTCTTTCCAGTTACTTCCAAAGGAGAGCAGCAGAACACACCAGCCCACCTCCCAAAGAGAGTTTTACCATTTCATTCCCTATGCTTCCAAGGGAGACACTTTTGCGGACAAAATACGCTTTTTTGTGATTCCACAAACATTATGAAAAGTGTGTTCTCCCTCTCCTTCCTAGCTGCTATGGCCTGGACCTGCTGGGAGATGCCATTTGCTTAAACAATTACTTTTCTCTAAAGGAGAGTTTGATGGAGTGCACAGAACTACTGCAAAAAAGATGTGATTTTTTTAAAAGATTTTATTTCTTTATTTGAGAGAGAAAGAGAGCATGAGCAAGGGGAAGCAGCAGGGAGAAGGAGAAGCAGACTCCCTGATGAGCAGAGAGCCCGATACCGAGCTCGATCCCAGGACCCTGCGATCATGAGCTGAGCCGAAGGCAGACACTTCACCTACTGAGCCACCCAGGCGTCCTAGAAGCTGTGATTCTTGAAGACCAATGGCCATGGGCCTCTCCTTAGCCAGCGGAGGACATCGGGCTCCCCTCTCCAGAGCCCGCAGGGCACTGGCAGCAGCAGAAAGGAGACATCAGAGCCAAATTGTCCCAACTATTCTCCAGTTTGCCTCAAATCTAATTTAATTCTATTTAGTTCCTTGGCTGGGCCCTGGTGCGAGGCATGGATGGCAGGGATGAGCAAGACACAGCCCTTAATCCCCCAGGAGAATCCACTGGGATACGAGTGGGAGTGCCACGCAATTAACCAGGTATGCAGGTGGTAGCGAGGGCTGTACTAATATCCTGCTAAGTGGGGTCCGCAGACCAGCAACGGCAGCATCACCAAAGAGCCTGGGAAGCATGCAGAATCTCCAGCCCAGGCCAGACCTTGTGAATCAGAATCTAGGTTTTAATAAGCTCCTTGGGTGAGCCTGTCGTGCACAAGGAAAATAAAGGCAATATTCTTGCACCCAGAAGGAGGGATGCCAGCATTCGGGAGGCTTCCTGAAGAAGGAATGATGGAGGAACCCAAAAGCAGAGTCACGACTCCAGGGGACTACCAGGTGGATACAGATGGCAGCAAACCAGAGCACAGGGCTGAGATCAAGACGAGTTTAGGATGGGAGCATCAAAGGGCTTGAATGGAAAGCTAGGCGTCTGGACTTAGCTGAAAGAAATGAAGTCAATGATGGTTTTGAGGAAGAAATGGTATGATCAGGACAATGCTTTAGAAACACAACCCTGGCCATAGTGTGGGAGAGGGAAGTAAGGGAAGAAATGAAAATCAATAGAAGTATTTTGAAACAGCATTGTATATTATCACTTGCATTCTCAGGGAGTCTGTTAATAGATTTTTTTAAAGTACAGCATATATTTTTTATTATTACTCAATGTATTTAAGCTAAAAAAAAAGACACATACACGCACGCACGCACGCACGCGTGCACACACACTCCAAAAACATTTCATCTCTTTCTCCCACCCCCCAACTCCACCTCAGGTAACCACCAATCTCTTCCCTCTGTTTATGAGCGTGGCTTGAATATATGTATTTGTGTATAGACTCCAAATATAAGAGAGATCATGTCCTTCTCTATCTGACTTAGTTCACTTAGCATGATGCCCTCAAGGTCCATCCATGTTGTTGCAAATGGCAAGATTTCATTTTCTTTAATGATTGAACAATATTCCACTGTGTATATATACCAAAGGTTCTTTATCCACCCAGCCATCAATAGACACTCAGGTTGTTTTTACATCTTAGCTATTGTAAATGATGGTGTATCAAACACAGCCGTGTTTTTTCTTTGGAAAAATGTCTATTTAGATCTTCTGCCCATTTTTAATTGAATTTTTTGTGGGATTTTTTTCTTTGCATTTAAGCTGTATGAGTTCTTTATATATTTTGGAAATTAGCCCCTTATCAGATATACATATGATCTGCAAATATTTTCTCCCTCTCAGTAGGTTGTCTTCTCATTTTGTTGATGGTTTCCTGTGCTGTGAAGAAACTTCTTAGTTTGATGTGGTCCCACTTGCTTATTTTTGCTTTTGTTTTCATGTCAGATTCAAAATGCTATTGCCAAGACCTATATCTACTGCCTATGTTTTTTCTTCTAGGAATTTTATGGTTTTAGGTCTTTAATGCATTTTGAGTTAATTTTTGTGCACTATGTCAGATAGTGATCCAGTGTCAGTCTTTTGCATGTGGCTGTCCAGTTTTCCCTACGTCAATTATTGAAGAGAATGTTCTTTCCCCCATTGTATATTCTTGGCTTCTTGTCATAAATTAATTGACCATATATGCATGGGTTTATTTCTAGGTCTCTATTCTGTTCCATTGGTCTACGTTATCTATGAGTTTTTATGCTGTTTTAGTTACTATAACTTTGTAATATTATAGCTTTATGATAGTTTTTTTATCTTTTACTTTTATTTATTTTTATTTTTTATAATAATATTTTTTATTATATTATGTTAGTCATACAGTTTGAAATCAGGGAGCATGATGGTTCTAGCTTTGTTCTTCTTTCTCAAGATCACTTTGGTTATCTTAGTCTTTTATGGATCCTTACAAATTTTAATATTGTTCATTCTATTTCTGTGAAAGATGCCACTGAAAATTTAACAGGGATTGATTTGGGCATGCATGAACATTTTAACGATTTCAGTTCTTCCAATCTATGTGTGATTTGCATCACAAATCAGTGGGGAAAGAAAGAAGTAATTTTAAAATGGTATTAAACTATTTGGATCATCACATGGGAGAGAACATTTGAAAGATGGTAAGTAAGTAAACCAACAGAGGGAAAGAATCAATCTGGATTAAATTCTTAATTATGACACATAACTATAAAGCTAATAGAAGGATAAAAATGATATTTTTTTGGTCCTCAGAGAGAAAGGATCCTGTAAGGAAAAACTCTGAGAGCATATACTATACAAGGAAAAATCTGACTCTACCAAAGTTAAAAATTTCTGTTTAGTTACTAAAGCCAAAGATGAGAAAAAAAATTAGTAAAAAATAAAACTAGTATGGTAGTAATACGCAATATACATAAAAATTTCTTCAGAATCAGAAGAAAATATAAGAAACCCAGTAGGAAAATATGCAAGGAACATGCAATTTACAGAAGGAACAATAGTGGCTAATAAAGATAAGAGATCTTAATTTATAAATCTCTGTTAGTGAGGTTAAGACACCAATGAAATAATATTTTAAATCCATGATATTGACAAAATCACAGCCAAGTAAGTGACAGGGCAAAGATTGAAAAGACATTCCATTTTGCCCCAAAGCTCAATATGTCCTCATTTTACGATGTTGTATAAGAAAGAACACAGAATTTTTTCCAACCCAATGAGTAGAACTCAATTCTTCCCAGTGGGCCCTGGAGTGGGATGAAGCATTCACCTTGGGCACAATATTTAAGAGAGTGCCAAAAAATTATTAATCAAGATAAGTATTCTTTTAATGAAGTATTTTTAAAAAAACAAAATTAATGGGGAAAATGTCCATAATGAACAAAATATCAAAATCTAAATTAAAATAAAGACAGAATCCAACAGTACCTCATCAATCTATATTAGAGCCTGAGGTAATATACAGGGCACCCCACTATACACATGTCTTTATGTATTTTTTAATGGTTCTTTTCCCCTGAACATTAAAATAGTTGAAAAATTATTGAGATGTCCAGAAGCCCATGTATTAAAACTCACATTACTGTGTGTTTAAATATTTATTTATCCTAAAAATAATTTATTGAAATTTTGTTTTCCTGGCTTTAATGGAAGCAAACCCACCCATAATATTTTTATCTGAAAACAAGCCAAGAAGTGGATATTGGACCTTGTGACTGGCTTTGGCAGAATGCGGCTCTACCCTGGGAGGAGGCATGGCCCTGACATTCGGTTTGAATATGCACCTAACTGTTTGAAATGGGCACTACCTCTTCCTGGCACTTTTGGGGGCCCCATCCGATTAAAAATCATGCTCTGGTTGTGTCTCCTTTTTCTTGAACTTTGCAAACCCTGCCCACCCACAAATCAGCACTGGCTTGCAAAATCCCCCTCTGTATTTGACTAGGAAATGACATTCAGACAGCTCAGTCTGAGGCCATGGCAACTTTTTTGAAACATCTTTTGTGAATCATTCAAATCATTTAGTTAGAACATCACATTGAGAACTTAGGCAACAACCTCTACGACAT
>NW_023178924.1:0-1062 GCF_002007445.2 Ailuropoda melanoleuca
CACTCCCCCTGCTTGTGTTCCGTCTCTCGCTGGCTGTCTCTCTCTCTGTCGAATAAATAAATAAAATCTTTTAAAAAAAAATAATTACACGGGTACCGATCATGTAAGCCAGAACTGTCCTGGGCACACCTGGACATAATGAAGCAGGCACACCTGGTGGCACCAGGGTCCAGGCATGAACCAATGGATCACTCAGCTGGGGAGTTAATGAAGGGTTTGTTGGATGAGGTATGGGTAGAGATGTGAGAACCGACAAGGATGGGGATTATCAAAGGACAAGCATAGGTAGAAGAATCACCAGGCCTTGACCAGCATGAGCTGGGGCCATAGAAGAGGGACTGCCCACAGAGCTGGCGCTCAGAGGAAGGCAACCATTGCAAAAATTGCTAGGAGGCAATGGAAAGCAGAGGAAAAATACTGACCTCCATCTCCTCCAGCCTTCTGATCTCCTGCTAGAGCATCCCACTAGCCAGAGCCGACTGGGAGTCAAGAGAAAAAGTAGCCTAGATGGTACAACCTTCAAGGAAAGTAGGCTTCAGAACACAGAGAAGGGCAAAGATCAGGGAATGGGTTTGGGAGCAGGGTCAAACACAGATGCCATGCCATTTTGTGGCTAATTCCAGAATGCCCTTTCTTCATTCTGAGTCAGCTTTCAGAAGATGTCCAGGCTCTCAGTTCCCTGTTACCCTCACACTATGCCTATAAAGGTCAACACATGAAATATTTTAACCCCCTTGCCACCCCCAAATCCTGACCCCTTCTTCTGTGCTTCAAGAACTCTGGGCAGCCATTAGCAACATCTTCTTCATCATCAGCCTCCCCTGTAATGTGCCCTTCATGTTTGCCCAACTAAAACTTTGCTCTCTATGGACTCAAATTTCTCTGCAGAGCTCTCAAGAAGCAGCTGTTTTCCCTTACCTTCCTTCTACCTCTGTGAGCCTGGTGGTGGGATATATATATATAGATATCTCCCATCCATCCTTGGATATATGTAAGGCTATCTATATATCTTCTTTAGATAGATGGCAGATAGATAGACAGGTGATAGAGATAGATAGATAG
>NW_023178925.1:0-1067 GCF_002007445.2 Ailuropoda melanoleuca
CTTACACCATATACAAAAATTAACTCAAAATGGATCAAAGACCTTAACTTAATAGCTAAAAGTACAAAACTCTCAGAAGAAAACATAAAGAAAAGGCTTCATGGCATTGGATCTGGCAATGATTTCATGGATATGACACCAAAAACACAGGCAATAAAAGAAAAAAACAGATAAACTGGACTTCATCAAAACTAAAAACTGTGCATCAACAGACACAATCAAGAAAGCTACCATATGATGCAACAATCCCACTTCTAGATATATATCCAAAGGAAATGAAAACAGATTATTGAAAAGATATCTGCATGCCCATATTTATTGCAGCATTATTCACAATACCCAACACATGGAAACAACCTAAGTGCCCATCAATGGATGAATGAATAAAGAAAAGGTGGTATATATACACAATGGAATATTATTTGGTCATGAGAAAGTGGAAATCCTGCCATTTGTAGCAACTTGGATGGAGCTTGAGGGCGTTATGCTAAGTGAAATAAGCCAGACAGAAAAATACTGCATGATACCACTTATATGTGGGATCCAAAAAGAACAAACTTAGAGAAACAGAGATCAGAGTACGTTAATGCAAAGCACGGTGATTATAGCTAATAATACTGTGTCATATCCTTGAGTGTTGCCGAGAGTAGATCTTAAATGTTCTTCCCAAGAAATAGAAATGGTGGTAATCATTTGGCAGCTTATAGATATATTAAGTCAATATGCTGTACACCTTAAACTTACAGAGGTTATGTGTCAATTATATCTCAATAGAGCTGGGAAGAAAATTTTGAAAGATAAGGTATAACTTGCAGAATGGACAAAAATGTCAATAAATCATATACCTGATAATAAGCTATTGTTCACAATATATAAAGAACTCTTTCAACTCAACACACACAAAAAACCAATTTAAAAATGGGCAAAAAGTCTTGAATAGACATTTTTTACAGCACACGAAAAGATGTTCAACATCATTAGTCATTAGGGAAATGAAAGTCAAAACCAAAATGGGGTACTAACTCATACCTGGTAGGATGTCAATAATAATAATAATAATAATAATA
>NW_023178926.1:0-492 GCF_002007445.2 Ailuropoda melanoleuca
TCTTAGCACTATCATCACCCTTCGTGAATAGGGAAACATGAGGGAAAGTGTTCGCGGAAGCCTGACGAGAAGCCCCATAGTGGCCTCTGGACACCACACAGTCCAGGGAAATATCATCGAACATCATCTCTCCTGAGTAAGGGAGCATGAATGAAAAGGGTCAGGATTTTCGAGGACTCAGCGCCCTTCTCATTGGTAATAAAGCAGAGCGTCCAGGAAAACACCTCCAGCGAACAGCAGCCTTTTCACTGGGGACCCCGATTCCACATTGGGTGTAGTGGCCTGGGGAGGATCCAGCCCTTAGAACCAAGAAACAAAGTGTGAGGGGAAAGCCCTTGAAGTCACGACGGCCTTATGGAAGGTGGAACAGGAATCAAGGGGCTTTGGTACCGTGAGTGAAACACGACGAACACAGCACTGAGAAAGACAATTCGGCCAAAACCCGCTTCCAACGAAATGCTTGCTCCCTGGGGAAATCCTGTCAAAACTGCT
>NW_023178926.1:592-2198 GCF_002007445.2 Ailuropoda melanoleuca
GCGAAACATGAGGGAAAGTGGTCGCAGAAGCCTGACGAGAGTGCCCCATATTGGTCTCTGAGACAGCACACAGTCCAGGGAAATATCAACAATCATCATCTCTCGTGAGTAAGGGAGCATGAATGAAAAGGTTCAGGATTTTCGAGCAGTCAGTGCCCTTCTCATCGGTAATAAAGCAGAGCGTCCAGGAAAACACCTCCAGCGAACAGCAGCCTTTTCACTGGGGACCCCGATTCCACATTGGGTGTAGGGGCCTGGGGAGGATCCAGCCCTTAGAACCAAGAAACAAAGTGTGAGGGGAAAGCCCTTGAAGTCACGACGGCCTTATGGAAGGTGGAACAGGAATCAAGGGGCTTTGGTACCGTGAGTGAAACACGACGAACACAGCACTGAGAAACACAATTCGGCCAAAACCCGCTTCCAACGAAATGCTTGCTCCCTGGGGAAATCCTGTCAAAACTGCTGGCGGCAATGGAACGAAAAGGCCCAAAACACGTCCGTCAGAAACAACACCGTACAGGGACCGTCTTAGCACTATCATCACCCTTCGTGAATAGGGAAACATGAGGGAAAGTGGTCACGGAAGCCTAAAGAGAGTGCCCCATAGTGGTCTCTGAGACAGCACACAGTCAAGGGAAATATCAACGATCATCATGTCTCGTGAGTAAGGGAGCATGAATGAAAATGGTCAGGATTTTCGAGGACTCAGCGCACTTCCCATTGGTAATAAAGCAGAGTGTCCAGGAAAACACCTCCAGCGAACAGCAGCCTTTTCACTGGGGACCCCGATTCCACATTGGGTGTAGGGACTTGGGGAGGATCCAGCCCTTAGAACCAAGAAACAAAGTGTGAGTGGAAAGCCCTTGAAGTCACGACGGCCTTATGGAAGGTGGAACAGGAATCAAGGTGCTTTGGTACCGTGAGTGAAACACGACGAACACAGCACTGAGAAACACAATTCGGCCAAAACCCGCTTCCAACGAAATGCTTGCTCCCTGGGGAAATCCTGTCAAAACTGCTGGCGGCAATGGAACGAAAAGGCCCAAAACACGTCCGTCAGAAACAACACCGTACAGGGACCGTCTTAGCACTATCATCACCCTTCGTGAATAGGGAAACATGAGGGAAAGTGGTCGCGGAAGCCTGACGAGAGTGCCCCATAGTGGTCTCTGAGACACCACACAGTCCAGGGAAATATCAACGATCATCATCTCTCGTGAGTAAGGGAGCATGAATGAAAAGGTTCAGGATTTTCGAGGACTCAGCGCCCTTCTCATTGGTAATAATGCAGAGCGTCCAGGAAAACACCTCCAGCGAACAGCAGCCTTTTCACTGGGGACCCCGATTCCACATTGGGTGTAGGGACTTACGGAGGATCCAGCCCTTAGAACCAAGAAACAAAGTGTGAGGGGAAAGCCCTTGAAATCACGAAGGCCTTATGGAAGGTGGAACAGGAATCAAGGGGCTTTGGTACCGTGAGTGAAACACGACGAACACAGCACTGAGAAAGACAATTCGGCCAAAACCCGCTTCCAACGAAATGCTTGCTCCCTGGGGAAATCCTGTCAAAACTGCTGGCGGCAATGGAATGAAAAGGCCCAAAACA
>NW_023178926.1:2273-2408 GCF_002007445.2 Ailuropoda melanoleuca
TGAATCGGGAAACATGAGGGAAATTTTTCGCGGAAGCCTGACGAGATTGCCCCTTAGTGGTCTCTGAGACCCCACACAGTCCAGGGAAATATCAACGATCATCATGTCTCCTGAGTAAGGGAGCATGAATGAAAA
>NW_023178926.1:2614-9236 GCF_002007445.2 Ailuropoda melanoleuca
ATGGAAGGTGGAACAGGAATCAAGGTGCTTTGGTACCGTGAGTGATACACGACGCACACAGCACTGAGAAGGACAATTCGGCCTAAACCCGCTTCCAACGAGATGTTTGCTCCCTTGGGAAATCCTGTCAAAACTGGTGGCGGCAATCTAACAAAAAGGCCCAAAACACGTCCGTCAGAAACAACACCGTACAGGGACCGTCTTAGCACTATCATCACCCTTCGTGAATAGGGAAACATGAGGGAAAGTGGTCGCGGAAGCCTGACGAGAGTGCCCCATAGTGGTCTCTGAGACCCCACACAGTCCAGGGAAATATCAACGATCATCATCTCTCGTGAGTAAGGGAGCATGAATGAAAAGGTTCAGGATTTTCGAGGACTCAGCGCCCTTCTCATTGGTAATAAAGCAGAGCGTCCAGGGAAACACCTCCAGCGAACAGCAGCCTTTTCACTGGGGACCCCGATTCCACATTGGGTGTAGGGGCCTGGGGAGGATCCAGCCCTTAGAACCAAGAAACAAAGTGTGAGGGGAAAGCCCTTGAAGTCACGACGGCCTTATGGAAGGTGGAACAGGAATCAAGGGGCTTTGGTACCGTGAGTGAAACACGACGAACACAGCACTGAGAAAGACAATTCGGCCAAAACCCGCTTCCAACGAAATGCTTGCTCCCTGGGGAAATCCTGTCAAAACTGCTGGCGGCAATGGAACGAAAAGGCCCAAAACACGTCCGTCAGAAACAACACCGTAGGGGGAACGTCTTAGCACTATCATCACCCTTCGTGAATAGGGAAACATGAGGGAAAGTGGACGCGGAAGCCTGACGAGAGTGCCCCATAGTGGTCTCTGAGACACCACACAGTCCAGGGAAATATCAACGATCATCATCTCTCGTGAGTAAGGGAGCATGAATGAAAAGGTTCAGGATTTTCGAGGACTCAGCGCCCTTCTCATTGGTAATAAAGCAGAGCGTCCAGGGAAACACCTCCAGCGAACAGCAGCCTTTTCACTGGGGACCCCGATTCTACTTTGGGAGTAGGGGCCTGGGGAGGATCCAGCCCTTAGAACCAAGAAACAAAGGGTGAGGGGAAAGCCCTTGAAGTCACGACGGCCTTATGGAAGGTGGAACAGGAATCAAGGGGCTTTGGTACCGTGAGTGAAACACGACGAACACAGCACTGAGAAACGACAATTCGGCCAAAACCCCCTTCCAACGAAATGTTTGCTCCCTGGGGAAATTCTGTCAAACTGCTGGCGGCAATGGAACGAAAAGGCCCAACGTCCGTCAGAAACAACACCGTACAGGGACCGTCTTAGCACTATCATCACCCTTCGTGAATAGGGAAACATGAGGGAAAGTGGTCGCGGAAGCCTGACGAGAGTGCCCCACAGTGGTCTCTGAGACACCACACAGTCCAGGGAAATATCAACGATCATCATCTCTCGTGAGTAAGGGAGCATGAATGAAAAGGTTCAGGATTTTCGAGGACTCAGCGCCCTTCTCATTGGTAATAAAGCAGAGCGTCCAGGGAAACACCTCCAGCGAACAGCAGCCTTTTCACTGGGGACCCCGATTCCACATTGGGTGTAGGGGCCTGGGGAGGATCCAGCCCTTAGAACCAAGAAACAAAGTGTGAGGGGAAAGCCCTTGAAGTCACGACGGCCTTATGGAAGGTGGAACAGGAATCAAGGGGCTTTGGTACCGTGAGTGAAACACGACGAACACAGCACTGAGAAACACAATTCGGCCAAAACCCGCTTCCAACGAAATGCTTGCTCCCTGGGGAAATCCTGTCAAAACTGCTGGCGGCAATGGAACGAAAAGGCCCAAAACACGTCCGTCAGAAACAACACCGTACAGGGACCGTCTTAGCACTATCATCACCCTTCGTGAATAGGGAAACATGAGGGAAAGTGGTCGCGGAAGCCTGACGACACTGCCCTATAGTGGTCTCTCAGACACCACACAGTCCAGGGAAATATCAGCGATCATCATCTCTCGTGAGTAAGGGAGCATGAATGAAAAGGTTCAGGATTTTCGAGGACTCAGCGCCCTTCTCATTGGTAATAAAGCAGAGCGTCCAGGGAAACACCTCCAGCGAACAGCAGCCTTTTCACTGGGGACCCCGATTCCACATTGGGTGTAGGGGCCTGGGGAGGATCCAGCCCTTAGAACCAAGAAACAAAGTGTGAGGGGAAAGCCCTTGAAGTCACGACGGCCTTATGGAAGATGAAACAGGAATCAAGGTGCTTTGGTACCGTGAATGAAACACGACGAACACAGCACTGAGAAAGACAATCCGGCCAAAACCCGCTTCCAAGGAAATGTTTGCTCCCTGGGGAAATCCTGACAAAACTGCTGGCGGCAATGGAACAAAAAGGCCCAAAACACGTNATCAGACACAACACCGTACAGGGACCATCTTAACACTATCATCACCCTTCGTGTATAGGGAAACATGAGGGAAAGTGGTAGCGGAAGCCTGATGAGAGTGCCCCATAGTGGTCTCTGAGACCTCACACATTCCAGGGAAATATCAACGATCATCATCTCTCGTGAGTAAGGGAGCATGAATGAAAAGGTTCAGGATTTTCGAGGACTCAGCGCCCTTCTCATTGGTAATAAAGCAGAGCGTCCAGGGAAACACCTCCAGCGAACAGCAGCCTTTTCACTGGGGACCCCGATTCCACATTGGGTGTAGGGGCCTGGGGAGGATCCAGCCCTTAGAACCAAGAAACAAAGTGTGAGGGGAAAGCCCTTGAAGTCACGACGGCCTTATGGAAGGTGGAACAGGAATCAAGGGGCTTTGGTACCGTGAGTGAAAAACGACGCACACAGCACTGAGAAAGACAATTCGGCCTAAACCTGCTTCCAACGAAATATTTGCTCCCTGGGGAAATCCAGTCAAAACTGGTGGCGGCAATCTAACCAAAAAGTCCAAAACACGTCCGTCAGACACAACACCGTACAGGGACCGTCTTAGCACTATCATCAAACTTTGTGTATAGGGAAACATGAGGGAAAGTGGTCACGGAAGCCTGACGAGAGTGCCCCATAGTGGTATCTGAGACACCACACAGTCCAGGGAAATATCAACGATCATCATCTCTCGTGAGTAAGGGAGCATGAATGAAAAGGTTCAGGATTTTCGAGGACTCAGCGCCCTTCTCATTGGTAATAAAGCAGAGCGTCCAGGGAAACACCTCCAGCGAACAGCAGCCTTTTCACTGGGGACCCCGATTCCACATTGGGTGTAGGGGCCTGGGGAGGATCCAGCCCTTAGAACCAAGAAACAAAGTGTGAGGGGAAAGCCCTTGAAGTCACGACGGCCTTATGGAAGGTGGAACAGGAATCAAGGGGCTTTGGTACCGTGAGTGAAACACGACGAACACAGCACTGAGAAACACAATTCGGCCAAAACCCGCTTCCAACGAAATGCTTGCTCCCTGGGGAAATCCTGTCAAAACTGCTGGCGGCAATGGAACGAAAAGGCCCAAAACACGTCCGTCAGAAACAACACCGTACAGGGACCGTCTTAGCACTATCATCACCCTTCGTGAATAGGGAAACATGAGGGAAAGTGGTCGCGGAAGCCTGACGAGAGTGCCCCACAGTGGTCTCTGAGACACCACACAGTGCAGGGAAATATCAACGAACATCATCTCTCGTGAGTAAGGGAGTATGAATGAAAAGGTTCAGGATAATCGAGCAGTCAGCGCCCTTCTCATTGGTAATAAAGCAGAGCGCCCAGGAAAACACCTCCAGTGAACAGCAGCCTTTTCACTGGGGACCCCGATTCCACATTGGGTGTAGGGACTTGTGGAGGATCCAGCCCTTAGAACCAAGAAACAAAGTGTGAGGGGAAAGCCCTTGAAGTCACGACGGCCTTATGGAAGGTGGAACAGGAATCAAGGTGCTTTGGTACCGTGAGTGAAACACGACGAACACAGCACTGAGAAACACAATTCGGCCAAAACCCGCTTCCAATGAAATGCTTGCTCCCTGGGGAAATCCTGTCAAAACTGCTGGCGGCAATGGAACGAAAAGGCCCAAAACACGTCCGTCAGAAACAACACCGTACAGGGACCGTCTTAGCACTATCATCACCCTTCGTGAATAGGGAAACATGAGGGAAAGTGGTCGCGGATACCTGACGAGAGAGCCCCATAGTGGTCTCTGAGACCCCACACAGTCCAGGGAAATATCAACGATCATCATGTTTCGTGAGTAAGGGAGCATGAATGAAAAGTTTCAGGATTTTCGAGCACTCAGCGCCCTTCTCATTGTTGATAAAGCAGAGCGTCCAGGAAAACACCTCCAGCAAACAGCAGCCTTTTCACTGGGGACCCCATTTCCACATTGGGTGTAGGGGCCTGGGGAGGATCCAGCCCTTAGAACCAAGAAACAAAGTGTGAGGGGAAAGCCCTTGAAGTCACGACGGCCTTATGGAAGGTGGAACAGGAATCAAGGTGCTTTGGTACCGTGAGTGAAACACGACGAACACAGCACTGAGAAAGACAATTCGGCCAAAACCCGCTTCCAACGAAATGTTTGCTCCCTGGGGAAATCCTGTCAAAACTGCTGGCGGCAATGGAACGAAAAGGCCCAAAACACGTCCGTCAGAAACAACACCGTACAGGGACCGTCTTAGCACTATCATCACCCTTCGTAAACAGGGAAACATGAGGGAAAGTGGTCACGGAAGCCTAACGAGAGTGCCCCATAGTGGTCTCTGAGACAGCACACTGTCAAGGGAAATAACAACGATCATCATTTCTCATGAGTAAGGGAGCATGAATGAAATGGTACAAGATATTCGAGGTCTCAGCGCCCGTCTCATTGATAATAAAGCAGAGCGTCCAGGAAAACACCTCCAGCGAACAGCAGCCTTTTCACTGGGGACCCCGATTCCACATTGGGTGTAGGGGCCTGGGGAGGATCCAGCCCTTAGAACCAAGAAACAAAGTGTGAGGGGAAAGCCCTTGAAGTCACGACGGCCTTATGGAAGGTGGAACAGGAATCAAGGTGCTTTGGTACCGTGAGTGAAACACGACGAACACAGCACTGAGAAAGACAATTCGGCCAAAACCCGCTTCCAACGAGAAATGTTTGTTCCTGGGGAAACCCTGTCAAAACTGCTGGCGGCAATGGAACGAAAGGCCCAAAACACGTCCGTCAGAAACAACACCGTACAGGGACCGTCTTAGCACTATCATCACCCTTCGTGAATAGGGAAACATGAGGGAAAGTGNACTGAATCGGGAAACATGAGGGAAAGTGTTCGCGGATGCCTGACGAGAGTGCCACATAGTGGTCTCTGAGACCCCACACAGTCCTGGGATATATCATCGATCATCATGTCTCCTGAGTAAGGGAGCATGAATGAAAATGATCAGGATTTTCGAGGACTCAGCGCACTTCTCATTGGTAATAAAGCAGAGTGTCCAGGAAAACACCTCCAGCACACAGCAGCCTTTTCACTGGGGTCCCCGAATCCACATTGGGTGTAGGGGCCTGCGGAGGATCCAGCCCTTAGACCCAAGAAACAAAGTGTGAGGGGAAAGCCCTTGAAGTCACGACGGCCTTATGGAAGGTGGAACAGGAATCAAGGTGCTTTGGTACCGTGAGTGAAACACGACGAACACAGCACTGAGAAAGACAATTCGGCCAAAACCCGCTTCCAACGAAATGCTTGCTCCCTGGGGAAATCCTGTCAAAACTGCTGGCGGCAATGGAACGAAAAGGCCCAAAACACGTCCGTCAGAAACAACACCGTACAGGGACCGTCTTAGCACTATCATCACCCTTCGTGAATAGGGAAACATGAGGGAAAGTGGTCGCGGAAGCCTGACGAGAGTGCCGCATAGTAATCTCTGAGACGCCACACAGTCCAGGGAAATATCAACGATCATCATGTCTCCTGAGTAAGGGAGCATGAATGAAAATGGTCAGGATTTTCGAGGACTCAGCGCCCTTCTCATTGGTAATAAAGTAGAGTGTCCAGGAAAAAACCTCCAGCGAACAGCAGCCTTTTCACTGGGGACCCCGATTCCACATTGGGTGTAGGGGCCTGGGGAGGATCCAGCCCTTAGAACCAAGAAACAAAGTGTGAGGGGAAAGCCCTTGAAGTCACGACGGCCTTATGGAAGGTGGAACAGGAATCAAGGGGCTTTGGTACCGTGAGTGAAACACGACGAACACAGCACTGAGAAAGACAATTCGGCCAAAACCCGCTTCCAACGAAATGCTTGCTCCCTGGGGAAATCCTGTCAGAACTGTTGGCTGCAATGGAACGAAAAGGCCCAAAACACGTCCGTCAGACACAACACCGTACAGGGACCGTCTTAGCACTATCATCACCCTTCGTGAATAGGGAAACATGAGGGAAAGTGGTCGCGGAAGCCTGACGAGAGTGCCCCATAGTGGTCTCTGAGACACCACACAGTCCAGGGAAATATCAACGATCATCATCTCTCGTTAGTACAGGAGCATGAATGAAAAGGTTCAGGATTATCGAGCAGTCAGCGCCCTTCTCATTGGTAATAAAGCAGAGCGTCCAGGAAAACACCTCCAGCGAACAGCAGCCTTTTCACTGGGGACCCCGATTCCACATTGGGTGTAGGG
>NW_023178926.1:9342-9500 GCF_002007445.2 Ailuropoda melanoleuca
GACAGGAATCAAGGTGCTTTGGTACCGTGAATGAAACACGACGAACACAGCACTGAGAAATACAATTCGGACAAACCCGCTTCCAACGAAATGTTTGCTCCCTCTGGAAATCCTGTCAAAACTGCTGGCGGCAATGGAACGAAAAGGCCCAAAACACG
>NW_023178927.1:0-1076 GCF_002007445.2 Ailuropoda melanoleuca
GAGAAGCATGAACATCATCCTAAATTCCTCTCCCTTATTTTTACCACTTCCTTTAAATCTACCACCAAGAACCGAAAATTCTTCTAAATACCTTTTGGACCTGCTCCAGTTCCTTCTTTTGTCTTGCCTACCCTTGCCCTAACTTATCGCTGGATCTCTTCTCCATGGACCATTGCAATAAAGGCCTCAGTATGGAGCTTCCTTTCAAGTCCCCGTCCTCTCCCTTCTCATACCCTCATCTGTCACTACTGTCAGCATGACCTTGGGCTCGTGCCCTTGTCTATCTCACATACACACACCTCTCCCATGAAATACACGATGAAGACTTATCTCTTTTACATAAGACCTAGGAATTTCACATGTTCTCTGCCTCTGTGTCCAGCTTCATCTGCTATTTCTTCCTCATACCCCAAAAACAGTTCTTCAAAGAGGATGTGCCCAAATTCGCTTCCAAGCTTGAGATGCCTTCTTCCAACTTGTCTGCTGGGCAAGCTTCAAGTTTTACCCAAGTACTCAAGTGTTCCTCCCCTGAAAAACCTTCTTTTATTCCCTAGGAAAATTAGACATAACACCATGTTCCCTAAGCAACTTACGCATGTCCACATCACAATGATTGATTGGTCCCATGTCTGCACTCCCTACTAGCATATAAACTCCTTATCTTTTCATCTTTGAATCTTCAGTGTCAAGCACAATATCCAAAAAAGATTTCCTGAAGTATTAGTTGAGTGAAGTAATGAATGAAAACTAAGTCCCCTATGAATATAATGTTAATAGCTGCTTATTTGTTACTGAGTTAGAAACCACATTTAAGTAATATTTACATAATAAGATTATAAAGAAAAATCTGTCACTTGATTCTATCAATCAGTTTGTTTTGTTTTCCCATATCGTGTTGTAATAAAATTGGACTTTGTCCAACAATAAAACATAGTTATTGCTGGGGTGCCTGGGTGGCTAAGTCAGTTAAGTGTCTGCCTTCAGCTCAGGTCATGATCCCAGGGTCCTGAGATCGAGCCCTGTGTTGTGCTCAGCAGGGAGTTTGCTTCTCCCTCTGCCCCTCCCCCTGTGCTCAC
>NW_023178928.1:0-1083 GCF_002007445.2 Ailuropoda melanoleuca
GATCCAGAGGTATTCTGAGTGAAGGCACACAAGCTAGTTGGAGATGAAGAGTGGAAAAGGGCATCATCAGGCCACTCCCCCCCGGAGACTTGCAGCTGCTTCTGGGACTCCTTCCCCACAGAGGCTCCTGGGCCCTGATAGGGGACATGAAGGGAGACTCACCACCCATCCCACTAGCAACCTTTGTAAGAAGTGCACCTCTTTGGAGGTGCCCATGAACTTGATGCCTTTGTTCATAATGGGCAGGAAAAGAAGCAACGTACAGGAAATAATGCCTTTTCATGGAACTAAGCCCACATGAATTCCACAGCCTCATCTTTCCATAAGCAGAAGATGCCAGGACCCAGGAAAATGAACGGAGAGGCTGCCTCTGGGCATTTCTCTCATTACAGTTAGGGAAAATGCACACCAGAGACCCATGGGATGTCTCAATAAGAGGGTATTAGGAATTAAGTATTATGGGATTTGGGCTTGTGTTAGGTGAATTTGGAGAGGGTTCCAGGAAATGGAAAGATGGCCGGATGGGGCAATAAGCTTCCCAAGCTTCAGGCCTCCTATCCAGGGATTGAGCAGAGGACCTTCCTTCATAGGGTCCTGTGGACATTTGATGAAATCACAAGGGCAATGTAGGTCACACAGGCGTTTTGGCCTCAGCCACGCCTGGGATGTAGGGCTCAGCTTTCTCATCTGTAAAGAGGGAAACACCATGTGGACCCTGCAGTTATGTCAAGAGATTCAATATTATTATGTAGATTAAAAGAGAAGTCAGTGTCATATTACGCACACAGTTCATAAGAATATAAGGAATGATTGTACATCACCAGAATTTAATAGAGAATTTTGCTTGTTTCTTTAATTTTTCCTCTTTTCCAAGTTCATTTATATATTTTAGAAATGTATTTCCTACAGTATTCCACAAAGTAAATTGTTTAAAACTTTCAAACCCACAATTCTACCTCTAGAAGGTTCCTGTGGTCCTTGCCATGGAGTACGGTGTCTGGTGAAAAGAAGAGACTCATTTAGGAGTTCTCACGGGATCTTTTAGAGGAGGGAACATCAATCCACAGCCTCCACAGCTTCTCT
>NW_023178929.1:0-1089 GCF_002007445.2 Ailuropoda melanoleuca
ACTTCCTTTTAATTCTCGCTCAGAATTTCCATCTCTCTGCTTACATTGCCCATCGGCTTTTGCATGTTGCCTATTTTTCCATTAGAGCCCTTAACAAATTAATCATAGTTATTTTAAATCCCCTATTTGACAACTCCAACATGTGTGTCATATCAGAGGCTGGCTCTGATGTTTGCTTTGTCTCTCCATTCTCTTAATTGTCATCATGCCTTTGTAATTTTTTTGTTGAAAGCCAGACATGTTCGTCTGGGTAATAGGACCTGAGGTAACTAGGCATTTAGCGTGAATATTTATATTAATCTGGCTAGGAACTGGGCTGTGTTTTATGTTTGCTGTAGCTATATGTGCCAGAAGCTTCCAGTGCCTCTAGTGTCCTTAGTTGGGTCCCCTCTCTTGAATTTGAGCTTCCCAAATCACTCCTGTTCACAGGAAATCTGCGGTTTTGCAGTGGTTTCAGCTATAATCCACAGTTATTTCTCTGGAACCCCATTGATGTGGTAAGGTGTGGGGAGAGGGAGGTAATTCTATAGCTTCATGGTTAAATCTCTTGTCTCTTAGTGGGGGCCGTGTCCCTGGGCTGCAGCCTTCACAGGTGTCTCCCCAGTGGCGTTACCTTCTCCCATGCCCTCTACCCTTTCCCTGGCTGCAGTATTCTCAAATTAGTTCCTGCAAGGCTTGAACCCCTATTGCCTACTCTGTTTCCCTTAGGTGAGACAGGAAGTCTGGAGGGGGCCTGTGTGGGAGGAATACATTTCCTCCACCTAGGGTAAGGCTCTAGCAAAGTGTTTTCCCTGGAGTGTAGGCCTCTGTCGTGGGGAAGCCTCTGGGGTTTGTTTTGACAATGATTACTCGTCCTCTCTCCCAGCCAGAAGAACTAGGGCACCTTTCTCAGAACTTCACCGTGAAAATCCATTTCCTGGAGCGAAAGACCATGAACATGTGGCTGCCCCGTAAGACTTCGGAGGGTGGAAGGGGGCGCAGGGTGGAGATGTGGTAGGGGAAGCAGATTCTCATTCTCCTGTTAGTCCATACTCAGCTTCAAGCAATTCAACTTATTTACCATTTGAGTGCTCTTACCAGTTTATGCCT
>NW_023178930.1:0-1093 GCF_002007445.2 Ailuropoda melanoleuca
AAAAAAAAAAATGCTTCATCCATGTCAAAGTGGAAGGAAAATAAGGAGACAGAAGAGGCCGGGTGGGCCAGTAGTGATATACGTCAAGTCCTACTACAGGTCAGACATTCTTTGAGGTTTTCTCCTTTTCTTCTTACAAGTCTGGAAGCAGGCACCCTTGGTCCCATTTTACAGATGACCAACCTCAGACTCACAGAGCTGTGTAAATTTTCCAGAGTCAAACATCTACCCCTTGCCATCTGCACAGGCCAAGCGGCAGCCTCCCCTTTGGATGATGGATTTCCAGGGCTTAAGGACTGATAGCGGGAAACTCCCCTGATATGGAAACTGGGTGGTGTCATGTCCTCATTTGGCATGAAGATGACGGTGGGGATGGAATCCTGCCCCATGAGTCGTGAGCCAAGAGGCCTAGGTATGGGGTTGCCACATAGACTGGCTGATTCCTGGGGTGTCGAAGTGGACCCAGAAAGCAGCACAAACTCTTGCCCTTGGAAAAGGGAACCTGAATGGTAGGATATCAACATGGGCAACTACTACATGAAAGGTGTTTTACAGTTCAGCTCATTAAATTCCAAGTACTCTATGCAAGACCAAGATCAGGGAACAGAAGTTAAAAGTGAAGTAACAAAATCCAGGAAACAACCTTGTAAATTACTGCCCCAGGAGTTACACCAAGGATTAAGTTGTTCCCTGTTTGTCCTATGAGCTGTCATTCCATACCTCTGAAGACATTATTATTATTCACTTGTTCTTTTTCAAACCGCTCATTAAAAAGAATCAAATACCAACTGCATATTAAAAGGTGTGTGAAAAGCTGGGAGAAATCATTTCCAACATATATTCAGACACCTGTTTATGTATTTAATGTACAAAATATTTTAAACAATAGATATAGGTCAAAGATATCGAGAGTGGATGCACGTAACAAGGAATATAAATCCCTAATAAACATGTGAAAACACACCAGTCTAAATAAATAGACAGAAAATAAGCCGTATCAAGTGAAACAGGGATACCATAATGTATAAAGCAACATATGACCCCTTTTCTGCAAAAAAAAAAAATTTATATATATATATATATATATATATAT
>NW_023178931.1:0-1098 GCF_002007445.2 Ailuropoda melanoleuca
CAAATCAGAATCTACTTTTTTCCTTACATTTTTTCCTTTAAAATTTGCTGTTACCGTTTTTTAAGTGGATGGATAGCATCCAGGTAGAAAAGTGTGTATGGAACAGACAGCTCCCCGAATGTTCACAGATGGAATTCCTTGTGGATGCAGACAGAGCCGCACCATTCCCGAGAGGCCTCGAACCCAGCACCCTGCCCTAGGGCGGGTAACGCCGGACGCCGTCCTGACTCCAGCAGCGCAGGAAGAATCCTGTTGCGTTTGTACCGCGTGGGAATGGACACGCGCCTGTCCTCCGGGTCACGCTGCTCTGGTTCAGCATCATTTCTGTCACACAGAAATACGGCTGTAAATGGGAAAGCACCGCAAGACTTGCAAGTAACTTCTGTGCACATCGAGAATTGGCCAAGCGGTGGCTGTTTGTGACGGGGACAGAGAACCCATGGTCGGAGCTGGGGGTGATTCACCTGCTGGGCTGGCCAGGACTGGGCTGCCAGGATGGATCCTCTCCCCACCCGAAAAGCAGCTATAAATATCACGTGGTGACTCATTTAGGACGGGCGCTGGGCATGGGCTGTGTGGGGGTGTGTACCCCGCTTCTGTGCTCCCCTGCTGCTTGACCGGGCAGTCTCCTCCCTGGGCTCAGCTTACTCATCTAAAGTGGGGGAAGCAGAGGGGTGCCTCGGGTCAGGTCATGATCTCAGGGTCCTGGGATCAAGCCCCTCATCGTTTTCCCTGCTCAGCGGGAAGTATTCTTCTCCCTCCCCCTGCTCTTGTGCTCTTGCCCACATGTCCTCTCTCTCTGCCACTCAAATAAATAAATAAAATAAAAAAAAAATAAAGTGGGGATAGCAGCCCGTCCCCCACTGGATTAATGTGAAGGTTAAGTGGGTGACGGGCAAACTGTGGCGCCTGCCAGAATTAGGGATCAGTAAATGTTAGCCACATTTTTATTGTGGCCCACTTCCTTGCTGTGAATGGAGGTTGCAGTGCCCTCATCGACCACCAGAGGGTGCCGCTAGCACGTGTATGACGCCCGCTCATTTCCTGCGTGTTGGTAACTACCTACGTTTTTGTTTTCCTTTTTTTTTTTTTTTTTTT
>NW_023178932.1:0-1099 GCF_002007445.2 Ailuropoda melanoleuca
TTTTTTTTTTTTTTTTTTAAGTAGGCTTCGCACCCAGTGTGGAGCCCAATGCAGGGCTTGAACTCAGGACCCTGATATCAAGACCTGAGCTGAGATTAAGAGTCAGGTGCTTAACTGACTGAGCCACCCAGGCACCCGTGGATCATTCTTTTATTGGAAAGATAAGGAATGTGAAAATGCTGAGTGACAATTCAATAACAGTCATTTGAATCTGAATTTTCAAGCCTCGGTTTCTGCTTCTGTAAAAGAAGGGGTTCTCTAATTAAATGGCGTCCCTATGCTGACATTCCTTGACTCTAGGCCAAAGACTTGTTGCCAATAGATGTTAGTTACAAAGCGTAATTTTTGCATGGTATGTTTTACTTTCTCAAACTGAACAAAACACAAAACAAAACATTATGTTCATTAATTGTCATGATCCTTAGGAATTACATGGAGAAAGCCAGGGACATTAGTCCCTTTCCATGAATGTAGACATGGAGCATACAGTTTGGACTTGCCCTGAACTGCACGAGCAGACCCAGCTTTCCTGATACGGAGAGGGTCACAGTGAACCACCACAAACACTGCTGAGTCCCCCGCCTCACCTTAGATCCCAAACTCTACATCTAATTGAGGGAGACAACTCACTAAGACCTTCTTCCTTGGTCTGTTCTAATCTTGCTGTTCCCCATGGGATCACTGCGAAGAAGGAAACAGTCTAACAAAGAAGAAGATAGGAGGGAAGGAGGGAAGGAAAGGATGGGAAGGATGGGAGGAGAAGACAGGAAGGAGACATTTATAGATACTGCAATTTTTCAAATATTGGCAAAGACCTGCGACTTGAGCATTACTATCCCTGCTTTATGGATGAGGGGACTGAATTTCAAGGGCAAGTCTCCCAAGTCCACCCAGCTCTCAGACAGCAGAATAAGGATTTGGGCCCAAAGAAATACCCTCACTTCAACCTCAGGTCTGTTCCTTTTTCCACTAGTTGTCCCCAGAGCTCTCAACTCAGCCTGTCCCCAACATCCCCACAGCTGGTACCCACACGCTGAGATCATCTGTGTGTGGTCTTCACACCCTCTGGAATTGGCATTCTGCTTCCAGTGTCCCTTCC
>NW_023178933.1:0-1101 GCF_002007445.2 Ailuropoda melanoleuca
AAAAAAAAATCCTAATTGTGTAATCCCCTAATAACAATGTTAAACGGCGTCAAAATATGAGGCAAAAACCTGATGAAAGGTCAAGGAGAAATACATAAATCCCTCATGGTAGTGAGAGATTTCAACACCCCTCTGTCACTAATTGGTAAATCAAGCAGGCAGACAAGCAGATACCGAAAAGATATCGGTAACCTGAACAGCATTATCCATCAACTCAATCTACTTGACACCTACAGAACACTCCCACTCAACAACAGTGGAATCAGTCCATAGCCTCTCAAGCTCACGGGGAACATTCACAAAGACAGACCATATGTGGGGACAGAAAACACACCTTTACACACATAAAGGAATAGGACTCCATACAAAGTAGGTTCTCACACCACAGTGGAATCAAGCTAGAAATCAGCAAGAGAAAAGTAGATGGATAAGCTGCCTATGTTTGGAAACGAAACGAAGCATTTCTAATCGACGCATGGACAAAAGAAGGAGGCTCCAGAAAGACTTAAAGCCATTTTGAACTAAATTCAAATGAAAATAAAGCTTATCAAAATTATTGTGAAACAGCAATAGCATTGCTTCAGAGGGAGATGAAATTTAGAGTATACATTCACGTACTGGAGAATGATCTGAACTCAATAACCTTAAGAAAGTAGGGAAAGAGACCCATTTAAGCCTCAAGTAAACAGAAGGAAACACATCGTAAAAATCAGAGCAGAAAAAAATGAAATCAAAAGCAGGAAACACGTAGCAAAGATCAGTGACACCAAAAGGTGGTTCTTTGCAAAGGCAAATAAAAGAGGCAAACCTCTTTCTGGCCAAGAAAAGAAGACACAACTTACCAATACCTGAGTGGAAAGAATGGACATCACTACTGATCTCGTGGGCACTAAAAGGACAATAAAGAAATGCCACTGGCAATCCTATGCCTGCAAATTTGATCCATTAGAGGAAATGGCCAGGTTCCATGAAAGACATTAACTACCAAATCTCACACAGAAAAATAGATAACCCGGGGGCGCCTGGGTGACTCAGTCATTAAGCATCTGCCTTCGGCTCAGGGCGTGATCCCAGCGTTCTGGGATCGAGCCCCACATCGGC
>NW_023178934.1:0-1108 GCF_002007445.2 Ailuropoda melanoleuca
CCCCCCCCAACTTTCCCTCCCCTCCACTACAAAGGTTGGAGAAGCACATGCCAATGATGCCTCTGTCAGTTTGTCCTGAGTGGCTACCATGAGCAGAAGTTCCCCTGATGATGTGCATTGGACACACAATGTGAGAAGGAAATAAAGATATTCTGGGCTAAAGTTACTGGGATTTTGGGATTGTCATCACAAGCAGCACTGACCTAACCTTTCTGCACAGATTATCCTATAACAAATTGGACATTACATGGTTAGCCATTCTCTGGTGCTGTGATGGGGCTGAGTCCCTTCTACTCATTGGACAGGAAGATGGGGGTCTCACTTCCCTTAGCAAAGTATCCATGTATTCCTCTATGTATAGAGTGCCAGAATGGAGACTGTCTTGGAGCCCTGGTTTATGCTAAACCACGAACACAGAGTCTTTGGTTAGGTGCAAAATTGTATGCTGAAAGAAGTATACCAACATTAGCAATAGTAAAATATGTTTGTGTTGTGGCCATGGAGGTGTGCCACTCAGATGTTTAGCAGGAGAATATATTGTAGGGGGCATAGTTGCTTGCCAGCTTCAGCTGCATTTACTAGAAGGCTACACTTCTGAGCTGTTCCCATCCAATGATACAGCATGGTAGAGATAATAGTGCTGGCCTGTTCCAGCCTGAGTAGTACCAGAGGACTCAATTACCTGAGCAGATAGCTCAGACCCCCATACCACCCACTACAGTTGCACCAGCACCGCTTCCCCAGTTGCACCTATAACCATATATGATTCCTCTAGGCCCTGGCTGGTTTAAGCATGGGCTGGTTTAGTATGTGGGTGTAAGCTGAAAATGGATGGCACTTGGGGGTGGTCTTGAAAGAGAGTGGGAAGGGAAAACCTTAATGGGCAGAGCTTTGAGCAGTGTACCAGGCCTAGGGTGAGAATGGGCTGGGAAAGGAGAGGACTGGAAGAGGCCCCCAAATGAACAGGGTCTTGCCCAAGGGCACACAGAAAATGCTAGACAGAAGAGGGGCAGGGGTCCACAATCTCCAATAAATTTTTAACCTCTGTCCCCCCACACGATATTAAAGGGAGACTTTCTAAGAGGCTGATTTTGTTTTCCTTAAAGAT
>NW_023178935.1:0-1111 GCF_002007445.2 Ailuropoda melanoleuca
TGCATGGTGCACTGGGTGTTATACGCAAGTAATGAATCATGGAACTTTACATCAAAAACTAGGGATGTACCCTATGGTGACTAACATAATATAATAAAAAATATTATTAAAAAAAAAAGAAATACAGCTAAGACTTAGCTACTCCTGAATCTTCAAGGTCAGAGTCATAGGTCAAGCCATAATTGCAAGGACAGGCTTCCCCAACCCCTCTCACCCCTGTACCTGCCGAGGAACAGCTTGCCTGGAATATTCCTTCTGGGGCTGTAGGCTCCTGGGGGAGAACCAGATCAGGATAAGCTAGCACGTGGGGTTGTGTCGCTGGCTTGGCAGGGAAGCTGGGGTACCCCACCCCCCCAGTGACTGGCTGGCTGCATCCGCAAGCCTGGTGGGAACCCGCCGCCTCTGTGGCAGGAACAGGTACCCTAGTCCCTAATGCCTCCAGAGCAAGGAAGAGCCTAAGAAGCCAGGAAAGGGTGCCAGCTGCAAGGGCTGCTGTGGCAGATGGATTCAGATGCTTGGGAAGGAAGGGGGTGATCTGCTGTCTGCAGCCCAGAAAGCCCGGCTAATGCTGAGCTCCCAGCAGCGTCACGTTGGGGAGACCGTGATGGAGAAGGTACAGTTCATTGGTCTTAAACTTTCTATGTTCATGGCACACTTGTGAATTTTAAACATTTTGGCAGAACATTGAAGCTAAGTCAGTGATGGTAATTGTTTCCCATTTTAAACACCTTTATTGTGATATAATTCATACACCATACTATTTACTCATTTAAAGTGTACAATTCAGTAGTTTCTAGTATATACACCAATATGTGTAACCATTACCACAGTCAATTCTATTTTTTTAAGAGTTTTTTTACTTATTTTGGGAAAAAGAGAGAGTGGGAGGGAGGGGCAGAGGTAGAGGGAGAGAGAGAATCGCAAGCAGGCTCCACATTGAACACAGAGCTTGACGCAGGTCTTGATCTCACGACTCTGAGATCATGACCTGAGCCGAAACCAAGAGTTGTATGCTCAACCAGCTGAGCCACCCAGGCGCCCCACCACAATTTTAGAACATTTTCATCACCTCCAAAAAAAAAAAAAATTCCGTACCCTTTAGGTATCACCC
>NW_023178936.1:0-1112 GCF_002007445.2 Ailuropoda melanoleuca
GGAGACCCTGACGGTCTCCAGAGTCGTAGATCAAGTAGTACCTGTGGGAGAGCAATGAGATCAGTCTATCTCTGTGGTCCGGACCCCAAATGAGGTTTCAAGACACAGTCAGCGGTCCTGAGCTCGGGTGGCCTCACCCATCCTAGCCATCCCCTTCCCCAGATTCCCAGGAGCACTTACTGCTGCAGGAATCGCAGGACTAGACTCTTCAGCGCATCAGATCCAAAGAAGCTTCCCTGAAATCACAAAAGTCCTCAAGACCACGGCGGATACCCCCTCCTCACGCACCACCCAAAACCCTGCTTGATCCGCCCTCCTCACCTTGCAGGTTGGTAACCTCTTGTGGGCAGCAATACCAACGCTCGTTGGCGAAGGTGACTCCTGGCTGTCCTAGGGAAAGGAAAAGGGAGTGGGCAGTGCAGACCAAAAGCTGGTGCTGGACAATCAGGGAAAGGATGGGGCCCGGAGAGGGTGA
The DNA here is from genome assembly GCF_002007445.2 of Ailuropoda melanoleuca. Taxonomy (NCBI): domain Eukaryota; kingdom Metazoa; phylum Chordata; class Mammalia; order Carnivora; family Ursidae; genus Ailuropoda; species Ailuropoda melanoleuca. The sequence continues at coordinate 476 of NW_023178936.1, forward strand.
GGGTCAGAGGCCAGGTGCGAAAGGGCCCTGGAAATTACATGGCCAAGACTGATGCCCCTGGAGAACGTGGTTGAAGGAGATCTGGAGCCCTTGTCGGGTTTCCACGTGGATTTGGGCCTCCATGAGTTTTAAGGGTCATGAAAATTGTAACTTCTGCAAGACCTAAATGGCTTCAGGGCAGGTTTGGGGCAGCATCAGTGCCAGGAGAGGAGTCAATGATCAAGGAATACACCTACCAGGAGTAATAACTTGGGAAACAGTTCCAGGATGGAGCTGCAGAAATCCAGACAAAACAGAAAAGTCAGAGAAATTTTGCAGGTGTCCTTCATCATGGGAGCAAGCACACTTACACCTGACACACAGCCCAGTATGTTCCACCTACACTACAGTGTCCCAGGCTCCTGGGGCCCTTGGCACCTCCCTTGTGGATGGACCTAGAGGGAAAGCACGCACTCCCTTCCCCTCCTCTCTCTATCTGATTCCACTCCTCTGCCCCACCCCCTCTTCGCTCTCCCCCTGCGTGGATCCCACCTAGACTGTCCTGACTCCCATCTCCAGTGCCACCAGAAGCAACATTTGGAGCCCAGGCTCCAGGGCTGCCTTCCCCTTCCAGCCTCCCTTCCTTCCTTCAGGTCCC
>NW_023178937.1:0-3432 GCF_002007445.2 Ailuropoda melanoleuca
TAATGAAGCATCAAACTTTACATCGGAATCTGGAGATGTACTGTATGGTGATTAACATAATATAATAAAATTAAATTAAAAAAAAGAGTTGTTTTTTTTTTGCTTGTCTCTTTTTTTTCTTTGTTCATTTGTTTTGTTTCTTAAGTACCACATATGAGTGAAATCATATGGTATTTGTCTTTCTCTGACCGGCTTATTGCACTTAGCATTATACCCTCTAGTTCTACCTATGTCATTGCAAATGGCAAGATTTCATTCCTTTTTATGACAGAGTAATTTTCTGTTGTATATAAGTACTACATCTTTATTCATCTACCCATGGACATTTGGACTGCTTCCATAGCTTGGCTACTGTAAGTAGTGCCACAATAAACATAAGAGTGTGTAAATCTAATTCGAAAAGATACATACACCCCTATGTTGACTGCAGCATTGTGGTACAATAGCCAAGATATGGGAGGCGCCAGTCTTAACTTAGGAAAGAAGTGTTTTACGACTGTGATTCAGGAAAATACTTCAGCGGCCTTTTTGGTTATGAAAGGTAAAGCCCAGAGCATAGCCTGGAATGGAGAATTGGAGACAAAAGAAGCTAAACTGCTCAAATAATAAAATCATCTGAATTTCTGATTTTCACCTGGTGCCTGAAAAACACATGGCGGAAGCCTTGAGATGGGAGCACGATACAAGAGCTGGGAGAATGTCTGTGTGGGGAGGAAGTTGACCCCAGCCTTCTGGCATCAGAAGGCTCATAAGATGGACCGTCAGTGCTATCTGGCATTTGGGGTTCTCTGGTTTTCTGTGATATGCTCTAATTCCAAACCCACTCCCTGCCCAAGTCCTTAGTCCATACCATAGCCTAGATAGNTCGTCAGTGCTGACATTTGTGATTCTCTGGTTTTCTGTGATATGCTCTAATTCCAAACCCACTCCCTGCCCAAGTCCTTAGTCCATACCATAGCCTAGATAGTTTGTAAATAACAAAAATGCTCACTCACAGTTCCAGAGGCTGGAAAGTCCAAGATCAAATCAGCATTGTTAGTGAACCCAAGTTTGGCTGCACGTCACCTGAAAGATCATCATGGAAGAGATGAGTTTCGATTGGAAAGGAATTTGAGCTTTATTCAAGAGACTGGCAACCTTGGGAGAAGGTGGGCTCCTGTCCAAAAGCCAACTCTGAGGTTTCCGCCTGGCCCAGGCATTTTTAAAGGGGTTTAGGGTCGTTCATCAGCAAAGGGGGTGCAGTGGCCTGCAACATTTCTTCATCATGTGCAGACTCCATGCCAGCTACAAATGTTGCTTCAGTGCTCCGGGGTTGTGCAAGGGGATCTGGTTCGTGTTCCATGATGTGCAGGAGTCCTCTGTTCTTTCTGCAAAGGAAGGCATGCCAAGGGAGGTCAGTAAAGTCATTTGTGTGACCTAAAAGAAAGAAAAACATTTTGGTCAAAAAAAAATTGCTAGGCTGATCAGAAAACCGAGGTGGCTTCAAACAGACTTGCTGACCTCTGTGGCCTGGGAAAGTTCTGGTTCTTCATTCCTTAAGGTGAGCGGCCTGCAAATCTCAAAGCAAGGCAATTAGTTCTGTTAGAGGTCAAGGGCCTTAGGTCAGCAAGTAAGGAGTGTGCTCACTTGAAGCAAGTTCCCCCTTAAGCCCAGAAGGAGTGCTGTTAGGGCATCATGGTCATTTTCTGGTGAGCACTGCCTTCCTTGGTCATAGCTGGTGCCTTCTTGCTTTGTCATGGTGGAAGGGACAAGGGAACTCTGTGGGATCTGTCTTTTTTAAATTTAATTTAATTTAATTTTTTAAAAGGTTCTATTTATTTATTTGAGAGAGAGACTGAGAGAGAACACCAGCAGGGCAGAGAGAGAGAGGGAGAATCAGAGTCCCAGCCAAGCAGGGAGCTAAGTGTGGGGCTCAATCCTAGGATTCTGGGATCATGACCTGAGCTGAAGGCAGATGCCCAACAGGCTGAGCCACCCAGGTGCCCCTGTGGGATCTCTTTTGTAATCCCATTTATGAGGGCTCCACCTTCATAACCTAATCACTTCCAAGGCCCCACCCCCTAATGCCATCACATTGGGGGTTAGGATTTTAATNGGCCATCACATTGGGAGTTAGGATTTTAATATATGGATTTAAGGGGCCACAAACATTCAGACCATAGCAGGGGTTATGCACAATAATGCATACCTGGCATTTGGGGGTTTGGGGCATTTTGGACAATAAAGGAAGGGGGGTCATGTCAGATGTTTGAGGTGATTCAGCCTAAACCTACAACCCCGGCCTCAGGAGTGTTGAGGAAATCACCAAGGGTAACAGGAAAACATATGGGAGAAGTTCTGAACAAGAAGTGAACATTAGAAGAATCACTGGAGATGTGCAAGAAGGCTCAGGACATCCCATGGTGAACATAGAATGAATTCTGCTCCTGCCTGCCCAGGATCTATTTCCCTCATACCAGTTATAGCAGGTGACCTGTGTGGTGGGTGNACAGCTATAGCAGGTGACCTGTGTGGGGGGGGAGGGGAGGGGGCGGAGTCACCATCCTTCCAGGTTTATAAGGTAACACACCTCATTTCTAGCGCCACCAGTGAACATGTGCCCCAGATGTGACCAATCAGCATCAGCCATCCCTCTGGCTACAGTGATTGGTTCAGAACCTGGAGCATGTGACTCAGAGCTAGACCAATGGGAATTATACCCAAGCCCTTCCTTTTTTTTTTTGCCTGAGTTGTTGAAGGCCATTTTGGGTCTCTGCTGGGATGATGAAGTCAACACGGNGAGGAACACGTTTAGAGGTTCTGTGAGGGTTACACAGACAGACTTGACAGGGTCACTCCAGGAGGGACGAGAGTGGGGCTTTCATAGCCTGGGCTCTGTGAGGCATGCAGAATGTGCAGGAATTGATGGAGTGGCTGTGGACCCCTCCTTCACTCCACTGCCAAGTGACACGTCTCAAGAAGTGAAGGAACAATTAAAGGTGACAGTTCCAAATGTCTTCCAATGAACATGGAAGTTTGCTGCCTGGTGTTCTGTAGTTTCCAGCCTCACCAGTGTGGGGACAGGATGGGAACTGGCTCCCACCCCTGCCTCTGGGCAGCCGTGTCCCCTGAGCTTGTCTCAGGGCCCCCACTGGCTCTAGGTCTGTGGACCCCAGTTTGCCAGTGGATGATGTGTCCCTGTTAGGCATCGCTGCCCCCCATTCTCCCTCTGTAAAAATAGGAGGTTAAAGGTGAACTTCAAGATCTCTGATGTAAGGCCCATTAGGTCTCACAACCCCAACTTCCCGTAGGGCCTTTGGTGGGAGGTGGGAGACATTCAAAGCGGAAGTTCAAGGTCCCAAGAGCTTCTGTTTCCCACCCTCCACTAACTTAATCAACCCAAAGATTGGTCTTCTCTACTGTGCTAAATTCTACCAGAAATTTAGCATTTCC